>NW_017308317.1:4443-11992 GCF_000935625.1 Nanorana parkeri | reverse complement strand
GAGTTGATAAGGGAGAAGGGGGAGTGTAATATTTTATGTGTGGTGTGGGTTAATAAGGCGAGTGTATTATTTTGTGTGGAGGGGGGGGGGCTTATAACGGGGGGGAATGTATTATTTTATGTGTGCAGGGGGGAATTTTATTATTATATTTGTGCAGGGGGGGTAACATTGAGAAGCGTATTAATGTGTTTTAGTGTATGTGTGTATTAGGCCCCAATTTACACCTATATTTCAGATGTGATTAGGGATTCCTGCGTCAGGAACTTGCGTTTTCCTGCACCAGGAATCCCTAATCTGCCAGGGGCGGAGTTAAGGCCAGGGCAGGGTAAGGGTTAGGTGGGGCAACTAGTGGCAAGTAACTCTTAAGGCCAGGCTAGTAGCTCAGGACTTGACATTTTGAGCCCTGTAATAGGGTGATGCAGAATGTGGGAGCTCTGGAGAACCAGCCACATATGTACACAATGCTGAGTTTTTGGGGTTCGTTACTGGTAAGGTTACAGCGAACCTGGCAGGATATAATGGTTAACAAAGTAATCATTTCCTGTGCAGTCAAGGAGCCCCCCGATCCCCACTATGTACCAAGGATCCAACCTTAGCTGTGACTCTGCCAAGCGACCCCAACATTTAAGAATCCAACCCGAGCTCCTAGTAGTCTATAGGATACTATGAGTTTGTTAACTTTTCCAACCTGACATGTTTACTTTAAGGGGAAGTGGTTAAGACTCAAATTAAGGGAAAGGAGAGCCAAGTAGTCACCCTCGCCAAGCTGGGTTTTCCAGAAGTTTTACCAGAAGAAAGTAATGCTCCATTGCAGGGCAGGGCAGGTGCTTCAGGTGGCATCTCATTGGGTCCCCCTTTCCTTCCAGAGCATCCCAGGTTGCTTAGAGCTCTTAGCAATCTGTGACACTCTAGTTGGCGTCCAGCTCTTGCAAGTAACGTGTGCCTCCAACACCCTCCACCCGCTCCCTCCATGGGGAAACATGCGCTTCCACCATCCCCTCCTGGCCTCAGGTGATGAAAATTGTAGAGACGCCCTATCCATTGTGATTGAAGAAAATAGGTCACTAAAATACATAGTTGGCATAGCCAATTACCTAGTTTTAAAGTTCAGGATACCAATCTGACTGATTTTATTTAGAATACTTTAAAACTAGTTCGAGCACCATTTATTTGATTGTTGGCCGGGACTGCTGAAAGGTGTGCGGAGGACACCTCCATCAATTCTATCCATTGTGATTCATTCACGCTTGAGCTGAGTGGGTTTTCTTGCACGCTTTCCAGGCTTGAGCTTTTTTTCTTATCTTATTTTTTTAGCCAATGAAAAGCTAGTTACTAAGCAAGAAATCATGTGAAAAAACAACATGTTCTGTATGCCTGCAACTAACACATTTTTTCATAATCAACATTTTCAACTTCTGCTTTCTCATGGTTCATCTCCTACCTATCTCAGCGCACCTTCAGTGTCACCTACAATTCTACCTCTTCCTCTTTCCGTGGGGGTCCCTCCTATTCTCTAGCTACACTTCTTCCCTGGGTCAATTGATAGCCTCTCATGGCTTCCAATACCATCTTTATGCCGATGACACCCAAATCTATCTCTCCACTCCTCAACTCACCCCCTTTGTCTCTTCACGTATCTCAAATCTACTCAGTGACATCTCAGCATGGATGTCACACCACTACCTCAAACTCAATCTGTCAAAAACTGAGCTTATAATTTTCCCTCCTCTCCGTGTTCCCTCCCCCAACTTCTCCATCACAATCAACAACACTACGATCAACCCCTCCCATCGAGCCAGTGTACTCGGTGTTATCCTTGACTCTGAGCTCTCCTTTCAGCCCCACATCCAATCACTATCCAAATCTTGCCGACTCAACCTCCGTAACATTTTCAAAATACGCCCCTTTTTAACAAATGAAACCCCAAGCTTTCTAATTCACTCCCTTGTAATCTCTTGTCTCGACTACTGTAACTCCCTGTAACGGCTCCCGGCGGCTCACCCGTGTGATGTCATGGACACCCGTGGGGTTCCGCCCCCGGGCCGCTGACGTCACGCGGCTCCGCCCCCTCCTCCTCTAAAGCCGGAATCTTTCACTTGTCTGACGTTCCAGCATTCGATGCGGACGCCAGACCTTCACTGGCATCCCAGCACAGCGGAGCCTCTCGACCCTACCTCTCCTCACAGAGCCTTTGCATCCCCTCGCAGTTCGGCCTGATCCCTGGCCGTTTACTGCAGCCTCTCCATCCACTCGAGGACTCTCTGATCTAGGGGAGGAACAACTCCCTCAAACAACTAACTGCAAGTACACTGTGTAGCTCTCTACTGCCCTCCGGTGATGATATATTGGCGGTGCTTATTGTGCAAACAGGGACTGTGAGCTGCTACTGAATTTCTATACTGCCAGAGCTCCGATGATAATTATTACCAATACTGGATTGTGAATTGAACAGACAGTTGTTGTGTAAATCCCTCCTATCTTTACTCTTACCAGTCCGCCTGCCAGGTGTAGTGCGGTATACTCACCTGTTTGATAAACCTCCTATAGTAATTGATCCACTGTTACTATTTCTCATACCTCGGTTACCACACCACCTCCCTTACCTGCATTCTATAAACTACTGCTCAAGGAGACTAACACCTTGTATATATCACGCTAGTTACTAGGTTCAGGCAGGGAACTTACTTGTTGGGAGATTGGTGCAATGATGCTCAGAACTTAGTGGCAAGATTCATTGCTGCACAATACCCTTGGTCTTGGGTGAGTGAAGCGGAATGGGGTTCCGCAGCTCAGCTCCATATCCTCCCTTAGTTAAGGGTGTTATAGGTTGCTGGAACATTTTTGAAATGGACCCAGCGGACTACCGTTCCCACATGGTTGCCTTCAGCCAACGCTTGGAAGCTCTTAGTGTGAAAGTCACTGACGTTCAGGCAGAAAACAGGACGCTCAGGGCCTTCATATCAGAGAACATTTCAAACAGAACTCCTCCCCCTGAGCCTCCTGAACCCAAGATCAGCCCGCCTGACCTCTTCCATGGGGACAGGAAAACCTATAGAGCATTTATTTCAGCGTGCAAATTGATGTCCGATCTAAAACCTAGAACATACGGTACCGATAAGATTAAGGTATGCACCACCATTTCCTACCTGAGGGGTGAACCGCGGGCATGGGCCAACACCTTCCTTGAGAAGGAAGACCCAATCCTGAATTCCTTCAGTGGATTTTGCGAGGCCATGTCTCTATTATACGATGACCCCTGCAAGCAGATTTCGGCGGAGTCAGCCCTACTCTCTTTTAAACAAGGCAAAAAACCCGTGGAGGATTATATTGCTGAATTTAAGCGTTGGGCGACGGAATCCGAATGGAATGACATTAGCTTGCGCAACCAATTCCGTTTGGGTTTAGCCGAGTCAGTGAAGGACGAATTGGCCCGTACTGAGCTCCCCTTATCTCTGGAAGCTCTCATAAAGCTGTCCATATCAATAGACAGACGCATGAGGGAAAGAAGGGCAGAGAAAGCCACGGGAATGCCGTTCTTCCCCCAGAAACCCCCAGTCCATGAGGATGCAGTCCCTATGGACATCGGAACACTCAGAGGGCCTCTCTCGCAGGCAGAGAGGACTCGCAGGAGGAATCTACAGCTTTGCATTTACTGCGGAGAAAAGGATCATGCTGTAGAGTCTTGTCCACTCCTCAAGAGAAGAGCTCCGGGTGAGTGTTGTCCTTCCTCCAAAATATTAACCACTAACCCACAGGCGACTAACTACTGCAAACTTGATTTGATTTTACAGTGGGATCAACAAAGGCTACCCCTTAACGCTATGATCGACAGGGGTGCCTGTGGAAATTTCTTGGATGAATCTGTAATCCGTAGGAATAAAATACCGATAATCAAAAAAGCCAATCCTGTGTTGGTGCGAGTTATTGATGGGACCACACTTCCATCAGGGCCTATCATGTACCAGACTCAGCCCCTGCTGATGCTTGCTCAGGTAGACCACGTAGAGTTCATTACCTTTGACGTCATTCCATCTCCTCACTTCCCAGTGATATTGGGAATGCCCTGGTTGCGCTTGCATCAGCCCTCCTTCCTCTGGGATACCTCCACGCTAGCCCCTGATTCCCGCTTCTGCCACGCCACTTGTCGCACTTTTGCTCCGATAATGCATCTGACCGAACCTCTTCCTGCCGTTCATAAACCAGCAGTGCCTGAACCCTACCGAGACTTCTCAGATGTGTTTAATGAGAAGAATGCGGAGTCCCTTCCCCCACATAGACCATATGACTGCCCTGTAGACCTATTACCCAACTGTAAACTCCCTTTCGGCAGGATCTACCCCCTCTCGGAGCCCGAACTTAGTCACCTTAAGGAGTACCTCGATGAAAACCTGAGAAAGGGATTCATCCGTCCTTCTTCATCCTCTGCTGCTTCCGGCATGCTTTTTGTGAGGAACAAGGACGGGTCCCTACGTCCCATCATTGATTACAGGGAATTGAACCGGGTTACGGTCAAAAATAGGTACCCATTACCCCTTATACCTGAGCTGTTAGAAAGGCTACAGAGGGCTACTGTGTTCACCAAACTTGACCTGAAGGGGGCGTACAACCTTATCAGGATCAGATCCGTGGAAAACTGCGTTTAGGACGAGATACGGGTTGTACGAGTATCTGGTAATGCCATTCGGGCTTTGTAACGCCCCAGCCACATTCCAGTTTCATTAATTATATATTTAGGCACTTACTGTATGTTCGTAGTAATCTACTTAGATGATATTCTCATATACTCTAACAACCTTAGCGAACACCGCAGACATGTCCGGTGGGTATTGGCCAGACTACGCGTACATAACCTTTATGCCAAATTAGCGAAATGCCTTTTCGAGACCTCTTACATCTCGTTCTTGGGTTACATAGTCTCCCCAGAGGGTCTTCAGATGGATCCCAACAAGATAGAGAGCGTCCTGAACTGGCCTATTCCGCATTCCAGAAAGGCGGTGCAGCGCTTCCTCGGATTTGCTAATTTCTACAGAAAATTAATCCGCAACTTCTCAGCTATAGCAAAGCCTCTGACGCGATTGACAGGGACCACCTTTCGGTTCTGTTGGAATCCTCAAGCACAACAGGCCTTTAACGATCTGAAGGACCAGTTCACCAGAGCACCCATCCTCCGACTACTAGATCCCCTCTTGCAGTATACCTTGGAGGTTGACGCCTCGCAATTGGCGATCGGTGCCATCTTGTCCCAAAGAGCATCTCCTCTACTACCGTTGCATCCAGTTGCGTTTTACTCCCGTTCTCTAACACCGGCGGAGATTAATTATTCAGTCGGGGAGAAGGAGTTGTTGGCCATCAAGGCTGCTCTGGAGAACTGGAGACATCTCCTCGAAGGTTCTGCTGTTCCAATCCTAATTTACACCGACCACCAAAACCTTCAGTTCATCCAAAGGAGCAAAACCCTATCTGCCAGGCAGGTACGTTGGGCCTTTTTCTTTGACCGCTTCGACTTCTTTATCACCTATAGGCCTGGTTCACGGAATGGAAAAGCTGACTCACTCTCTAGGAAGGACGAACCTTCCACAGCACTACCTCCTCCTGCACCCATCATTCCTCCTAAGAAGTTTATCAAATGTTGCCATTTCCCTGAAGGAACAGATAAAAGAGGCTTTGGGGCCTGACCCCTGTCCAGCGCACTTGCAGCAGGACAAAGAAGGTTTCTGGTACCGGGAGAACCAACTATATGTTCCTTCCACACTCCGCTGCAAGATCCTACAGAATTGCCATGACAACCCTTTGGAGGGACACCCAGGAATTCAGAAGACGCTCCATCTGCTTCGTCGCCATTTCTGGTGGCCCCAGATGAAGAAAACAGTCACTGATTATGTGACAACCTGCAAAACCTGTGTCCGTGTCAAACATACGACCAAGCCTCCTTACGGCCTCCTACTCAATCTCCCTATTCCAGAGGGGCCATGGCAGGCGGTTTCAGTTGACTTTATAGTCGATCTCCCGCCTTTCGACGGCCATACCACAATTCTAGTGGCCGTGGACCTCCTCACCAAAATGGCTCATTTCATTCCTCTAAGGAAACTTCCTACTGCCTCCGAAACCGCTGAAGCCCTCACGGGTCAAGTCATCAGACTACACGGTATCCCGAAAACTCTTATCTCAGATAGGGGCTCCCAGTTCATCTCCAAATTCTGGAGCACCCTTTGCTCCAGGTTACAGATCGATCACAGGATGTCGAGTGCGTACCACCCTCAGACCAAGGGGCAGACGGAGAGAATCAACCAAATCCTCGAACAATACATTCGTTGCTACTGCGCCCACTTACAGGATGACTGGCTATCGCTGCTTCCGCTGGCAGAGTTTGCTTACAACAATTCACCCAGCTCCACCACGGGTCAAACCCCTGTTTTTCTCCAACTACGGGTTTCACCCCTCCTTCATCACTCCACAGACACTTCCATCAAACAACCCTGCTACCGAGGATTACTTCCACAGACTTCAGCACACCTCTGGACTCCTCAGGAGTGACATCGAGAAAGCCCAACAGCGACAGAAGCGTTACTACGACTTGAGGAGGAGGCAGGCCCCTCCATACAAGGTCGGTGACCTGGTCTGGCTCTCGACCAAGAATCTTAAGCTTGGTACTCCCGCCAGGAAGTTCAGTTCCCTGTTTATCGGTCCTTTCGCCATTGGAACCGTCATCAACCCAAATGCTGTTCGCCTGGTTCTCCCTCCGGGCCTCCGAATACACCCCACATTCCATGTGTCTCTCCTGAAGCCTCATGTTGCCGACCCATTCCCGTCGCGGAGACCTACTCCTCCGATTATGGTCGGTGACCAGGACGAGTATGAGGTGGAGGCGATACTCGACTCCCGTCGGGTTCGAAGGCGACTTCAGTACCTAATTCGTTGGAAGTCCTACTGTCCACAGGAGGACTCCTGGGAGGATGCTTCTGAGGTTCACGCCCCCTTGCTTGTTCGCAGGTATCATGCACGGCATCCCACAAGGTCTTCTACCCACGGAGTGGCATTGGCAGGGGGTACTGTAACGGCTCCCGGCGGCTCACCCGTGTGACGTCACGGACACGTTCCGTCCCCAGGCCGCTGACGTCACGCGGCTCCGCCCCCTCCTCCTCTTAAGCCGGAATCTTTCACTTGTCTGGCGTTCCAGCACAGGCATTGCTGGCATCCCAGCACAGCGGAGCCTCTCTCGACCCTACCTCTCCTCACAGAGCCTTCGCATCCCCTCGCAGCTCGGCCTTCCATCTACAACTCCGCCCCAACCTACATCACTGACCTCATTTCAAAATATCACCCAAACTGTCCTCTCAAGACCTCCTGCTCTCTAGCTCTCTCATTAGCTCATCCCATGCTTGCCTCCAGGACTTCTCCAGAGTGTCCGCCATCCTCTGGAACTCCTTACCCCATTCTGTCCGCCTATCTCCTACGCTGCCCACCTTTAGGCGATCCTTAAAAACCCATCTCTTCAGGGAAGCCTACCTCATCTCAACATAACTGCCTTTTACTTCCTCCAATAACTCAA
>NW_017308317.1:0-4265 GCF_000935625.1 Nanorana parkeri | reverse complement strand
TATGTAACTATTAACTATTATTAGTTATTTAATTAAATATTATTATTTAACATAATTATTTCATGGACATATCATAATTGTTTCTGCATAGCTCTCATCCCTGGCATATGTCACATATAGAACTTGTGCAGGAAGGAAAACATTCACCAGACGCCTTTTCTGGAGGAATCCGATTGGCTGCACACATGAATCCTTGTGCTGACGCACGTATTCACACGTGTGAGCCGATTGGCTACAGATGACATTTTTCATCCTGCCACGCTCAGTTCTCATCTAGCTAAGTGCGGGAGAGGATATTACTCGACACAGTGCACGCAAAACTCCACGCACCGCCACTTTCCTTTGGTGCGTGCTGCTCTGTGTGCAGTATGTCATGGGCTTTACAGGCTTTAGGGCCGATTCACACAATCTCCAGTGCGTTTCGGCCATTAACTGTGCCAATCGCATAATGGAAGCCTCCTTGGGAGGGGACATGCCGGTGCTATTCAAGATAATGGCACTACAGACACACCCACCCACCTGCAGTGCGATCACCCGGACCAGAATGCGTGACACGTGACACATTACGGTGCGATCGCAAAACATAGTGAATGGCACTACCATGCTCCCTCCCACCCCAGAAAGAAGGAATGCACTATGCGATCCAGTGCGTTCCGTGACCACTAACCATGCTGGAACGCAATGGAGATGGCGTGAACTGCTGAAACGCCCCCCCATCTTTGTGCCCGGAGCAGCTGCACCGTCTTCCCACCCACGCCCCCTCGGATGTTATGCCACTGACTCCACTCACTACACACACACGCGCAACACATAATACACACATGTACCCATACAACACATAATGCGCACACAGCACACATACAACACATAATACGCACAAGGCACACATACAACACATAATACGCACACAGCACACATGCAACACATAATACACACACACACCACATATACAACACATAATACGCACACAGTACAATTACAACACATAGAACACACACAACACATAATACACACACAGAACACATACAACTCATAAAACGCACACAGTACACATACAACACATAGTACACGCACAACACATAATGTACAGACATCACACATACAACACATAGTACACACTACTTACTCTGGCTACACATGGCTACTCAGCCCATCCGCAGTCCACTATGAGCAGCCCAGGGAGGAGGACAGGAGAGGAGGAGGAGGCTGAGAGACATGGGGGAGGCTTTGGGTCCCGAACGGGAACAGTCCCCGAATGATCAGTCCGCCCTCGGTCGGCTTCAGTTTTGATAAATCCCCCCCAAGTATGTTTTACTTTCCAACAATTTTTTATTATCATTTTCTTATACAAGTACAAACAACATAGCTTCTCAACATCACAGTAACATAGCATACAAAACGGGTGGAAGGGGGTGGGGTAAAGGGGAAGAGGGGAAGGAATCTAAGTCACTGGGTCTAAACTCGCATGCCCTAGGTTGTCGTCTCCATCCGGTGTATCTAACATAATCCTTTATATAAATTGTTTGTCCAGCCTATAGCCAAATGTATCCCGTCACCCTGGAAATAATTGAGAAATATGTAAACCAACATTTCTATTTTACAGACTAGCGTAAAGAAAGTATTATTATGAGATGCAAAATGTAGACTGGTCGGCGGCTACTTAGGGGCCTCCGAACAGTCCTGCGATCAGTGCTTGTAGTACACTCAGCAAGAATTTGGGCATATCAGCTTAGCCAATCTAGTTCCATATTCTCCTATTATTGCCCTTCCCTCTTTGTGTCATCATGGTTGATCACGCATCCGATTTAAGAGACTTATACTCTGGGGAGTTGGTAAAATGATTCCAGCATGCCCATATACGCATGAATTTGCTTAGGGCATCTCTTTTGGTAAAGAGTAGCTCTTCCATCTCATGTATGTGGTCGACCTGTCGAATCCATTCGGACAGCGAGGGTGGCTTCCCTTCTTTCCAATGTCTTGGTATGATTGAGCGAGCCGCGTTGATCATGTGTTGTCATAGCGATTTGTTTGGGCCTTGAGCATTAGTGGGGTCAGTCAGTAGAAAATTCGTCGGTGTAAAACTTATTGTCTGTCCAGTGACCTGGGAGGTCACTTTGTGTACTGTCTGCCAATATGTGGCAAGGTCTGGGCAGGTCCAAAAGATGTGCAAGAGAGTGCCAACATCCATCTGGCATCTCCAGCACGTGTCCGGAACGGTTGGGTATATTTTATATAATATCTGTGGTGTCCTGTACGAGTGGGTCAGTATCAGTATAGTTTGTTTCATGAGTCTTACTACTGATAGAACTGGTGTGTACAGTTCGGCAAATGTCACTCCAGTCTTCGTCTGTCCAGGCTAATTGTAGTTCCCTTTCCTATCGCCCACGCAGTTTGACCGTCTTATGGTTCTGTGTGTCATGTAACAACGCGTATAGCCTTGAGATCAGGTGGTCTTGGGGGTTCTGCTCTGAGCACAGCTTTTCCAGTTTAGTCAGGTCTCTGGAGAAATTTCCCCTCCTAGCACTCTTAGTGAGGAAATTCCGAATCTGGAGATATATCCACCACGGGATGTTTCCCTTCTGTGCTAAGTGCGTGAGGTCATTTCTCTCCAGAAACTGCTGAGCACGAAAAAACAGTGTTGCTGGAAGTGGCGTGTCCGTGTTCCAGTACTGTCGGAATTCTGGAGTCTCCCCAGGATGAAAGGCTGGGTTATGTAGTATCGGTGTTAAGGGACTGTCATTTGTGGTGAGAATCTGTTTCTTCCGTAGGGTTGAAAACTCCCTCATTGTCGCCAAAATTAACGGGTGCGGTGGGTTTAGTACTAGTCTGTCAGGGTCTGGCAGCCATACCATGGAAGAGATCGGGTTCGGGAACCAGCTCTGTTCAATGGCCACCCAGATTTTCGGTGTCTGTTGATTGTGCCATTGTATGACCCTGGTTAGATGTGATGCCTGGTAGTATTTATGAGGGTCTGGCACCGCGAGACCCCCATTGGTCTTGGGGCTTTGTAGCAAGTCCCAGGACAGTCTCGGTCTCTTGTCTTTCCAGACAAATTGGGAGAAGGCGGTTCGCAGGCTCTGGAAGTACGATCTCGGTAGGATAATGGGGATTGTTTGGAAAAGGTACAGGAGTCTCGGTAGTAAGTTCATTTTAAGCATAGCCACTCTGCCAAACCAGGTGAAAGTGAGCGTGTGCCACTTCTGGTGGACAGTTTTAAGTCTATTCAGTAAGGGTTGGAAGTTAAGTGAGAATATGGTCAGAAGATTGGCCGGGAGATGTATCCCCAAGTATTTAATTGAGGATTTATTCCATTGGAACGGGTAGCTACGTCTTAGGGGCTCTATGAGGGCGCGGATATGCTGAGTGCCGCAGATTTGCCGAAATTGATTTTCAGGTTGGAAAGTGAGGAGTAGGTCTCAAACCTCGTCATCAATTTAGGAGTTGGTCGGGTCTGTTAGAAAAAATAGCAGGTCATCCGCAAATGCCTCCACCTTGTGCTCCCCCTTACCTATCGTTACCCCCCGCACTTGTGGGTCTTTAAGAACCATTCTGATGAAGGGTTCTAGTGTCAGGATGAAAAGTGTGGGGGAAAGGGGGCAGCCCTGACGGGTACCGTTTGAGACAGGAAAACTATGGGACAAACATCCTGTCGTCCTAACCCTTGCCGTTGGTCGTGTGTAGATGGCCTGGATCCAGGCCATCATACGGTCTTGAAGTCCAATATGCCTTAGAACTGCAAACATAAATTCCCATGAGACCCTGTCAAATGCCTTCTCCGCATCGGTGGATAGTAGGATAGTGGGAATGCCTTTTGATTGAGTCCAGTGGATAATGTCAATAGCTGTGGTGGTGTTGTCTTTAGCCTCTCGGCCCAGGACAAACCCCGCTTGTTGATTCCCTACCAGTTCGGGGACATGCGGGAGAAGGCGATTCGACAGGATCTTGGTGAACAGCTTGACATCTACGTTCAAGAGGGATATCGGCCTATAGTTTTCACAGTAGCGGAGTGCTTTACCCTCTTTAGGGATGACTGAAATCAGGGCCTCCAGTGTTTGGCTGGGTAGTGGACGTGGTCTACTGAGTTGTACGTCTTTAGGAAATGGGGGGTCAGAAGGTCTTGGAAGGATTTGTAGTACTGTGTGGTGAGACCGTCTGGACCTGGGCTTTTGCCTGGTTTGGTTAGGGCAATTGTGCGTCTGAGTTCTTCCTCCGAGATCGGGTGTTCCTGCGCCACCTCCTTAGCTAATTTGGGCATATCAGAGTCG
>NW_017308316.1:213689-227855 GCF_000935625.1 Nanorana parkeri | reverse complement strand
GGCGTTCGGCTCACTTCACTTCGGGTTGGTTATTCACACATATATTTTTATTATTATTATTATTGTTTCACATTAATACAATTACAGTAATAGCATTCACATTTGTATATTTCAAAGGTACAAATAAAAATATTACTTTCTTAGTGAATCTAACAAGTATAAAAAATCTTTGATTGCATAGTCCATTTAATTACATTCACTTTCATTCCCGTCCATACGTATGGTTACTCATATTTTGCCATAATATTATTCTCTTTCAACACAATTTCTCTCCCAATCAACCCACTTCCTCTCCTACCAACATTTAGAGGGGTGGGGGAATTTCCAGTGTATTTGTATAAAACTATTTCATTGTTAAGTTCTAAACCTTATCCTAATACCTCCCACCTTCCCTACTGTCTTCGTGTCTTCCCCCCTCTATTTAATGTGACTAAATAATCCAATCTATAGTGTCTATGTGATCATGTAATTCTCTTCCCCCCCGCCTCCCTCCCCTGATACTTGTGTTCTTATCTTTCTTGTGTTCCAAAATTCCCCAAAAATAAAAAATTGTGTTTGAATTATGTGTTATACCCCTTACAGTGTAACCAACTACATCACATCTTACCCTCTACCTCCCTAAGTGTTGTTCCTGACCCCCCCCCACTCCCCCCAATGTTGTTCCCGCCCCCCCCCCCCCCCCCCCCCCAATAACTATCATACTATCTACTAACTACCATCCGAACAGGTCTGTTGCTTTTTTTTTTTCCGAATAACAATTTCTTTATATTCAAAAACATTTTTCCAAAGTAGGTTACAAAAACAAAATGCAAGACATTTGAAGATACTGTATTACATTTCAGGCATTCAAAGCGTACAAAGCGAGTGAAGTTGGAAACATAGTCAATTAAGATGTAGCTCAATGAGGTTGTATCAAGAACCATTTGACTAGGCATAGAAATATAATGTAGATCAAGAGGTTAGTCTTCCTGGGTTGTCTGCATAAAAGTACTTATGTTGTAAACTACTATGCCATGAATTACCATCACATAATTATATAAACTTATATCAAACAAGGTTATTGGAATAACCTGAACATAAAACAAAACCTATAGTAAGTGAGTCTCAATCCAGTCCTGGGGTAAGACATTGATAGATATACGTCCCTCGAGTATCCTGACCTCCTATTCACTTGGTATTCCAGCGGAATCCCTCTCAACTGCATGACGGGTCTCCCACCTGTATTCCGGGCTAGAGGTGGATGTCCACCCAAACATCCCTTCCCTAGTATCCCAGACCACCCTCCCAGGATCCTCCCATCAACTAGAGGACATTATCCTCCATTTCATTCCATGCTTTCCACACTTTATCATAAGTTGATAAAGTATTGTTCAGCCTAGCCGTGAGGTGTTCCATAGTCGGAATCTCTTTTATCCTATGGTAGAGCTCTAGCTTCGACGGAACAGATATACGTTTCCAATTCAATGCTACGAGGCAGCGGGCTGCCGTGAGAATGTGAGGCACTAATCTATTGTCCCATTTGTTGAGGTTCGGAAATGGAAGACCTAGTAGGTAATGGATAGGGGACAGAGGGAGATCCGTCTGAAGCACTTTTTCCATTGTATTCTGTACCATTTTCCAATATGGTTGTATCCGGGGACACTTCCAGAATATATGGAAAAGGGATCCCATCTGTAAGTCTCCTCTCCAACACATTGGTGACCCTGATTTAAACATAGAATACAATACTTCCGGGGTATGGTACCAGTGAAACAGTATCTTATATTGGTTTTCCTTGTATACCGAACAAATTGAGGACTTGGCCGCTGTTCTCCAAATCAACTCCCATTGTTCTTTGGTTATGGGGGTGCCTAGTGTTTTTTCCCATTGAGTCATATACCTGTGGGTAACTAGTTGTTCAGGACGGGGAGTCATCAACATTTTATAAAGGGCTGAGATCATACCTTTAGAGGAGGGGGATGTAGTACAAATCGATTCAAAATGGGTACGTGGGCTAAACGTCAGATTATTAGTAATAGATTGGGCAAAGTGTTTAATTTGAAGGTATGGGAATATAGCTGTGGAAGGCAGGTCAAACCTCTCCCGTAGGACAACAAAGGGAAGTAGTGTTCTGGTGACCCTATCTGATATATCATCATAGGTAAATAAATGCTTTGACCACCATGGAACCGCAAGATATCAGATTGTAGGGAATTCAGGTCCGGTGTGGGAATTTTAATTGGCAGAGTCTCAAAGAAGTACAATAATTTAGGCAGTATAGTCATTTTGACAGCCATTAGTTTGCCCGTCAGGGATAGTTTGAGCTGCTTCCACTTTCTGAGGAGTAGTCTCAATGAGGAGAACAGAGGTTTATAATTAGTTTGGTATAATTGAGAGAGGCGGGGGGTCAACCGTATCCCCAAGTATGTCAAGGAATCTGTTGCCCATGTATAAGAATATGACGATTTAAGATTAGAGAGGTCTCGGGATGGGACATTAATGTGTAGTACCATTGTTTTGGATACATTAAGTTTATAACCAGATATTTCAGAATACTTTTCTAACTCCAAATGGAGATTAGGGAGCGAAAGCAGTGGTCGGGTCAACGTTAAAATTATGTCGTCCGCAAAAAGAGCCAGTTTAAATGATTGATCCCGAACCATTACCCCAGTTATGTCCGTAGACTTCCTTATGGCGGATGCCAGAGATTCTATACACAGGGTGAACAAGAGTGGTGACAAGGGGCATCCCTGTCGTGAACCATTGCGAATGGGGAAAGATTGTGAGGTAGCATGTTGCAACTTGATAGAGGCCGATGGTGTGGAGTATAGGGCCCTTACTGCTACAGCAAAGGGTCCTGTGATGCCAACGTTTTTCAGTGTAGCAAACAGAAAAGGCCAGCTTAACCTATCAAAGGCTTTTTCAGCATCCAGGCTCAAGAGAAGGGTGGGCTCACGTCTACGTTCAACAATATCCAGAAGATCAATTATTCGGCGCGTATTATCTCCCGCTTGCCTATTGAGGACAAAGCCTACTTGATCCGTATGGATAAGAGTAGGAAGTATTCGAGCTAGTCTGTTGGCTAATATTTTAGTATAAATCTTAAAGTCAGAGTTAAGCAAGGCGATTGGCCTGTAGTTGGAGCATATTTTATCGTCTTTGTCCGGCTTGGGGATAACCACCATGTAGGAATGCAAAAAGGAGGAGGGAATATTTTCCCCCTTCAAAAAGTCATTGTACAGGGCTGTCAGGTGTGGAAGTAGTAAATTTAAATATGTTTTATAATACAAATATGAAAATCCATCCGGACCTGGGGATTTTCCAGTAGGTAAAGATTTTATTGTGTTAGTAATTTCCGCAGACATTATGGGGGCATTTAAGTTCAGTAAAGATTCCTGTGTAAGTTTTGGCAGGCTACAAGAGTCAAGGTAGTTTTTTATACGGGAATTTAAAGCGTCATTTTGCACATGAAAGGCCGGACCATCCAGATTATATAATCCTTCATAGTATTCCTGAAAGATTTCCGCTATTTTCTCAGGATGATGATGTAAAACCCCCCTAGTGTCCCTCAGCGCTGAGACGCGTCTATTGTCCATATCTGTCTTAAGCTTACGTGCTAGAATAGAATGGGCTTTGTCACCTTTCTCGTAATATCTCTGTTTGAGGTATAACATGGACATCTCAGTCTTCTGTATCAACAGATGGCGTAACTGGGCCCGAAGATTGATAAGCGAACGCAAAGTGGATCTAACCGGTTTAAGAGCCAGATTGCGTTCCTCGTTGAGGATGGACTTTTGTAGTTGAACCACTTTAAACAACCTGTCCCTCTTGAGCCTGGATGCTAGCGCAATGCATTGGCCTCTTATGGTGGCTTTGTGGGCCTCCCAAATTGTGGAGTGGGAAGGTAAAGACCCCATATTAACAGCAAAAAAATACCTAATCTCATCTGCCAGTTGTAATCGGGGTATTTCCTCTTTTAGGAGACTTTCATTGAGTTTCCAATGACACTGTTTTAAACGATTGGGGGCTAGTTGAAGGTGTGGTTCGATAGGGGCGTGGTCAGACCAGGAAATAACTCCCACTTCAGCTCCTGTCATGTTCCTCAGCACAGGCATGTTGACAAAAAAGTAGTCTAATCTAGTGTGCGTTGCGTGTACTGGAGAGAAAGGAGTAACGCTTCTCCGAGGGATGTGACACTCGCCAAGAGTCCATAAGAGAGTATTGTCTTAGTAATCGACGAAAGCGCTTAGATTGAGCACTGGTATTTTTAGGCGGAGCTTTGCCAGGATGACCAAGGTGATCAAATGCCACTGAGTATGGTAAGTTGAAGTCCCACCCCACCACCAGGTAAGTGTAGTACTATTCTTTAAGTTTAGCGAGAGTTCGCTGAAGAAAGGTAATTTGATTACTATTGGGTACATACACATTACAAATAGTGGCAGGGATTCCATTCCAAGTTCCATTCAGTATCACGTATCTACCCTGTTTATCCAGAAGGATATAGCTCGGCTTGAGTGAACATGAGTCCCTCAGGAGAATGACCACCCCCGCCTTCTTGTCCGGTGAAGACGCCGCATAAGCCCTAGAGTATTGGGAGAATAGGAACTTAAAAGTGTTGAGCGGGTTAAAGTGCGTCTCCTGTAAGAACATTATGTCCGCTTTAGCTACTTTTAGTTCTTTATACAATAAATTTCTCTTAGTTTGTGAGTTAAGCCCCTTGACATTTAAAGAAAGGAGTTTATATGAATTCAGTGACACCATTTATAAGGTAAGAGGGCTGGGGACTGATGTACCCCTTTTAATGTGACCACTCTGTTCACCTCTGTAGCATGTAAATAGAAAAAGTATACCAGTAATATGGTTCGGGATTTCCATCTGGCCGTGTGAATCTCGATTCGAGTCAGGAGTTCGGTTCTGTCTTTCATCCCCCTAGGGGCCATGGACTGAGACTGGACTATAAAGACAAAAACAGTTAGAAACATGCAGTGATAACCAATTAAACACTCTGCGAGTACAAATTCAACCATTAAGTAAACAAACATATTAAATGGCAAACGATGTAAAATAGGGTAATATAGTTCTCCACACTCAACTTGGAAAATAGTACCAATATTCTCCTCAGCCTTTGGAGAAAGGTTTCCCGTAAGAAAGGGAAGAACTGGATGGAGGGGGGGGGGTTAATACGCTGACGGGTCTAAGTGCAGACTTCGAGATCCGTCATGACGTACCGCTATAGAAATGCAATATGAATACATTGAGTTAGCAGGCCTGGGATAGTGAGACAGCCAGAGTCTATATAAAAGAATCAAAGAACATCTGGCGGTCTCAGAACCTCCTTTTTTTTTTTTGTAGGAATAATGCTCCAGGAAGTTTTCTAAAATGGAGTCAGACTAATCTGTAGACTTATCTGCAGGAGCATATATCGTACAAATCACAACATATGATATATCATTGGCGTTGTCTCTTGGGTTGGACCCCGGCGTTCCCTTAGTCTTGTGTAAGGGGGTCTCAAATGGGGCATCCATCCTCACAGCTTTCTTCCCAGGTGTGATTTTCTGCCATGTCGTCGGCTCAGGACCAGGTTTAGGCAGAGGGTTCCACCCAGTTAGTGTAGGGCATACAATGCGGAGGTCTGAGCAGAATCAAGGCAAGTCTTCTGGGACCCTAAGGGTAGCACTTTTACCATCCCTACGAGCCGTAAGGCTAAAGGGGAAACCCCAACGATATGGTATGTCATTGTCTCTCAGGAGGGTCAACAACGGTTGTAAGCATCTTCTCTGTTGCAGCGTGACCCAAGATAGGTCAGGGTAAAGTTGTATGGGGGCTCCATCGAACTCCAGGGATCGCATGTTACGGGCCTTTTGTAAAATCTCTTCCTTCACTTTGAAATAGTGAAGCCTGCAGATAACATCCCGTGGATTAGTCGAGGTTCCTCTAGGCCGAAGGGCTCTGTGTGCCCGATATATAATAATCTAGTTAGTAGAAGGGGCGCCCAGAATGTTATTAAAGAGTGTTTGGAGGACATCTTGTAAGTCTTCAGGGCCGGTGGCTTCAGGTAAACCTTTGAGGCGGAGGTTATTGCGTCTACCCCTATTGTCAAGATCTTCCACATGTCTCTGCAGGTCCCGAATGGTGTTAGCTTGTGAGATATAATGAGACTGGAGTTGATATAGTTCTAGCTTATTGTGTTGTACTGTCTCCTCAATGTCCTCCACTCTATGGGTTAAATGCTTAAAGTCATTATGGAGCACCTGTATCTCAGATTTGCAGGTATCTCTAACCTCTTGAACCAGTAACCTAAAGTCTCTTTTAGTTGGTATATGCTTCATGCATTCACGCCATGAGGAGTAGTCATCATCCTCTGGGTCTGATGAGGACAGCAAGGCAGAGGATTGTCCTGGTTTGCGTTTCTGGGATGGATGCACAGGGGTGTCTAGGTCAGCTCTACTTGCCAGATCATGTGGCCTTATCTGAGAGCGCGGTGTGTTCCTTTGGGGAGCTCGTCCCATACTCGAGTCCCTGGATTGAGGTGTGCGTTGCGGCCTAGGCATATGAGCCAGGGGCGTATCCCCTGATCCACGTGGGTGGTCTCCCTCCCCGGGAATCGGATGGCCTGCTGCGTCTCCCCCATCTTCAGTTTGAGGCATTGGGGACAGTGGATGGCTCAGGGGTTGGTTGAGACCTGCGGGCTGTGATGTGTCCGGAGGGGACCATTTCAGGACGGCCTCATGTGCTGGCCAATCGCCCTTCTCTCCTGCCGGGTCCCGTGTGGTTGCGTGGGATGCCGCGGTAGGTGTCAGGGTGCCACCTACCTCCACCGCTGGTGCTGTGCCCACGGAGCCGGGCGACGGGGAGCCCGATGGAGTGTCCCCCTGATGTGAATCCGGCGAGGAAAGTGAGGAAGGGACCTCCGTCCTGGCGGCCTTGTTTGCGTCCGGCGCCATCTTGCCACGAGGCTCGCCTCTCGCCTGATCCGAGCGGTCAAAGTACCCCCTGATGTTCGAGGGGGTTTGGGATTTTTTGAAAGAAGCAGAGGGGGTCTTTGCAGACTTCTTAGTCTTCTTCTCCAGCATGTTGTAGTTGAGAAAGGGCTGCTAAGCTCTATTATTCAGCGGTCTTAGACGGAGCTCAGGGAAGACACGTCTTCTCACATCCCCTGGTAGCCACGCCCCCCAGGTCTGTTGCTTTAACATCTATCAATGTATATCAATATATACTTTACTATGCCGTTATATGCATCTATGGGGATTATCTATGTCCTGGATGCCTCTGCCTGTCTATATATTTCCCACTTCTCCCATATCTTAGCATGTTTATCTATCTTATCTGCGTCTCTTGCACTAAGTTCTTCCATGTATCTTATTTCTTCCATAATTTTCCCCCAACTCTCAAATTAAGGTGGTTCTGTGGATTTCCAACATCATGAAATACTTACTCTGGCTGCCGCCAGTGCAAATCTCAAAATATCATTTTTTAGTTTTTTTATGGAGCCAGGGATCAGCGTTAATAGCGCAATTAGTGGGTCACTTTTGATGTTCATAGCATCAATCCCGCGGTAAGACTCAAAAACCGACTCCCAGAACGGCTGTATTCTAGGGCAGCGCCACCAAATGTGCAAGTAGGTTCCCTCCTCGACCTGACATCTCCAACATCTATCTGATGTCTCTGGAAATGAATGACTGATTCCTTCTGGACTTCTGTACCATCTAGACAATACTTTATAGTTTTTTTCCTGATAAAATGAAGAGGGGACAGACCAGTGTGCCATGGCGAATATTCTTCCCCATTCATTATCTGATAACTCTCTTCTCAGATATTGTTCCCACCTCTTCATATATTTTGTATGTCCTTTAGCATTCTCCTCCCTTAGCAACCCATACACTACTGATAGAGAGTGTGCAATGGGTGCGTCATGTATGCTTAATTTCTCAAAAGATGTAAATGGCTTTTCAGGATATTTCCTATTCTGAGATGTCTTATGTAATCTAGCAGTTGTGTTGCCTCAAGCCAAGATTTTCCATTAGTTTGCCTGTCTGGTCTCATCTCTTTTTTCAGTTCATCTTTTCCCTTCTCGAGGACTTGCCACAACTGTATGGGTGAAGTACTCTCCAGGTCAAGGAAGGAACCAACCCGCTCGCCCGGCGGGAATTGTAAATTTCCTGTTATGGGAGTCAGTGGCCCAGGTCTGGAAGATAAGTTATATTTATCCAAGGTTCTATCCCATGCTTGTATTACTGGTTTTACCAAAAATGGTAAGGTAGACCAATGAGGTCTATACTCTGTTAACAACCATGGGATATTCCTCAGAGGTATAGAAGAGATATCTGTCTCTATCATTACACCCCCTTTATTTTTACCATTATATATCCAATCGAGGATTCTTGATATTAGGACGGCCTTGTGATATAATGCAAAATCCGGGATTCCCAGACCTCCTCTGTTTTTGGGTCTCATTAACACTTTTGCACTGATCCGTGGGGCTTTATTAGCCCATACGAATTTCATGGCTGCTGTTTTAAGTTTTTGAAAAAAGAGAGTTGGTAATGATATAGGAACTGTCTGAAACCTGTCCAGGACTTTGGGCAGTATGTCCATTTTTAGGACATTTACCCTGCCCATCCAGGACAGGCGTAGACCGTTCCATTTAGAGAAATGAGTAAAGATTTTATCTACCCAATCTCTGAAGTTGATGTGGTAAAGAGTATTGAGATCTTTTGGTATACTAATTCCGAGGTACCCAATATAGTCAGGCTGCCATCTGAATGAGTAATTCTCCTTAATCCAAGATTGGACTTTGTCTGTTAGTGAGATGTTCAAAAATTCTGACTTCGGTAAATTTATATGAAAGTTACTCAGTTCACCATATTTCTTCAATTCCTTAAGTATATTAGGTATAGATACTACTGGTGAGGTTATAAATAAAAGTAGGTCATCTGCGTACATAGCCATTTTATGTTGTTGTGAAGGACACCTCATCCCCTCTATTGAGGGGTTTTGTCTAATTGTGGCGGCTAGTTGTTCCATCACAACAACATATAATAGTGGTGATAAGGGACAGCCCTGACGGGTCCCATTTAAAATTGGAAAGGGATCAGACAAGATCCCATTTACCCTTACTTTTGCTGAGGGAGTTGTGTATAGTGCCATCACCTTAGAAACAAAAGACTCCCCCATTCCCGTATGTAGAAGAGATTCTCTGAGAAAGTGCCAGTTTACTCTGTCGAATGCTTTTTCTCCATCAACTGACAGAAGACAAAGTGGTTTTTTTTCTTTTTGGGCAAGTGCTATTAGGTTAATCTCCTTGGTAGTACTATCTCTAGCCTCCCGCCCTTGAACAAAGCCCGTTTGGTCTATATGTATGATTTTAGGTAAAACCTTTTTTAATCTTGTGGCCAACACCTTCACGAATACTTTCAAACCTAAGTTGATAAGGGAAATTGGGCGGTAGTGCCCGCATTCTGTAAGATCTTTCCCAGGCTTTGGGAGCACAGATATACTGTATGTGCCTCCATCGTCTGAGGGGGAAAGGGGCAGGTCTCTGTGGCTAAGTTACATACTTTCGTAAAAAATGGTCTTAATTGTTCCTCAAATTGTTTATAAAAGTGGGCCGTGTAACCATCAGGCCCAGGGGCTTTATTAACCTTCAGTGATGCAATTGCCTCTTTTATCTCTTTTTCTGAGATTGGCAAATTCAGTTGTTCTCCATCCTCCACATCGAACCCTGGTACATTTGCCTCTTTTATATACTCCCTTATCTTACTTATGTAAGTTTCTGGTGGCATATCTGCGTATTTCCCTCGTATTGAATATAGGGAGGTGTAGAACTCTCTAAAGGTTTCAACTATAGAGGACGGAGAACACCGGACTCTACCAGTTCTATCTTTAATTTGTGTAATGTTGTTATTAGGAGCCCTTGGGTGTATCTTCCTTGCCAGTGACTTGCCACATTTATCTCCTACTGCGTAATATTGATTTTTATTTCTATCTCTGGCAATTAATGTCTGCTGGTCCAGGACTTTACGGATGTCTCTTCTAACCTCATTTAGTTGGTTGACATTGTTTGATAACACTTTAAACTTATTAACGGCCTCCAAATCATATAGTTTCTGGAAGAGTCCCTTTAGCTTCCTTGCCCTCTCTTTCTTCAGTCTGGAGCCATGTTTAACTAAGATACCTCTGACTACACATTTTAGAGTCTCCCACTGTATGGGAATTGGCGTACTGTCATTTTGATGGTCTTTTATGAAATTATTTATAGTTTGTATCACCTCTTCTTGGCAGACTGTGTCTTTCAGTAGGTTATCATTTAGTCTCCATGTTCCCCTATCTCTATTTCTATTATCTATGTCCAATGTCAGAGACACCGGGGCATGGTCTGACCATAGTATCGGGCCTACTTCAATCTCTGGTTTGAGATCCAATATCCGCTGATGTATCCATATATGATCTATACGGCTGTATGACTTATGTACTGAGGAATAATATGTAAAGTCTCTTTTCATGGGGTATAATATGCGCCAACCATCTACCAACCCCATGTGATCCATTTTATTTCTAAGTCTTTTTAAAGCCTCTCCTACAGGGAGAGGTTTACCAGTAGTGTCCATATTAGTATCAAAAATTAAATTAATGTCTCCCATCACCAATTTTGTTCCTGCTCCAAATTTCTCAAATCTACTCAATATCCCCGTGCAAAATTTGTGCTGCCCCTTATTCGGGGCGTACATATTCACTAAAGAAAACAGTTTATTATAATAAGAAAATTTCAAAAACACATATCTCCCTTTTACGTCTATTACTATATCTATTACATTAATGGGTGCATTTTTATGGATTGCTACTGAGACCCCCCTTGCTTTTTTGGGGGGGTCTGTGCTATGATACCATTTTGTGTAGTATTTATTCCTTATATCAGGAATAGCCTCTTTCTTAAAATGGGTTTCCTGAAAACATAATATATCCCTTCTTTGTTTGTGAAATGATATAAAACCTGTGAACGTTTTTCTGGTGCATTAAATTCCCTGACATTGTATGTAGCCAATGTCAACTTAATCATTACGTAATTATATATTCCCCACAGTAAAGTTTGTTTCAGACCTGTTCCACCAATCAACCAAATGACAACCCAATCTCAACATCCTCTCTATTTGATGCAATCCCTTTCCAATCCTTATTACTCCTTCCATTCTCACTTCAAACAAACATTTACCTAAATCTTGTGTGAAAGTAATTTACAATGACGACTTACACGTATCATACAAGATAGTCCTTCCTACCAGGACTTTTGGGGTTATAGCAGCCGAGTAGGAGAACACTAAATCCCCACCCCACCACAAGCCTAAACCCTGTACCCGATTATTTAACTTGACCTCAGGTTTAGAAAGAAAACATTATTCTAAACACTAAACAATATATTGGTATTTATTTTATCTGTGTCGTCCCACCTCCGGTACATACCCTCCCCCCCAGCACCCCCCCAACAACACCTCTAATGCGGGAGGCAGGGGGATGCGGGGTAGAGTCACAAGAGGCGGGAGTCCACAAGCTCCCACAGACATCTAAACTCCCCCACTTTCCTCTCCCTTTATAGCTTATATGCTCCCCGTCTTTCTACTGCTGTCCACTCTTTTGTTTGTTGATGCTCCTTCTTATTTAGTTCGAGTGGCCATTCTAGCAGTTGTACTTGTGGTAAGTCCAGGGTATCTAGGAATCCTGTCAAGTCCCTCAGGTGTCCTTAATCTTGCAGTTCTTCCATTTTTGTGTGCTATCAACTGGAAGGGGAACCTCCATCTATATTGTATCTCCTTCTCCTGTAGGATCTCTAATAGGGGCTTCAAGGCTCTCCTGAGCATCAATGTTTGTCTAGAGAGATCCGGAAAAACCGTTACTGTATAGCCGTCATATGTTATTGATTTCTTGATTCTAGCTGATATTAGGATGGCTTCTCTTTCAGAGTAATAGTGGAGACGACATATTACATCCCTAGTTTTTATAGATTCTCTTTTAAGATAGCCAGGTACTCTGTAGACTCCATCCATTATTAATTCAGATTCTGGGGTTTTCCCCAGGATAACATTCAGTATAGCCTTTACTGTTTGGCAGCGGGCATGTATCTCAACAGACTCGGGGATACCACGTAATCGTATGTTATTATGTTTACTTCTGTTTTCTATATCGTCCACTTTATACATCATATCTCTCATCAACTCTGAATGTGCATTAATAGTTTGTTGTTGTATTTCCAATCTGGAGATACAAATGTCCATATTTTCCTCCAGCCCATATACACGTTCTCCCATATAGGAAATGTCAGTTTTTATATCTTTCAGTTCCTCCTTATATGTGGCTTCCAATCTGGCAATATATCCCTCCATATCATGTTTGTTTGGGAGAGAACGCAGGCATTCTCCAAAGTCGAGCTGCTGCCCCTCATCCTGTACCTGGAGACAGGCCATCTTAGGGTTCACTGTGCTCTTCCTCTGGGCCTCTGGTCTCCCGCTAGGGGATTCTTCAGGGGGCGTATTGGGGGGTATTGCAGCCTGTATGTGGTCATGGGGATATCTGAGTGTCCAGAACATATCCCTGTGCCAGGTTGCCCTGTGAACTGTCCCGTTTGTGGCCACCCATCGATGTATATGATGCAGGCTCCATCCTACTACCCCCTTCTACAGACAGTCTGGCCCTAGTACCTGTGAAGTACGATACGATTTTCGTTGAGGAGCTCCGTCTTATAGTGGTAGTTATCGGCTGTGATGGCTGCGGCGGCTGTACTCTTTTCTTCCCCCCCATCCGCTGGGTTGACACTGCCGGAGGCTTCCGAGGTCTTCAGAGGACTAGTGTGCTGGTGTCGGCTGTTATCGTGGCGGCCGGTGCCGGCAACTGCCGGGAACTCTGCGCTATGGGCTGGGCTGGGAGGGTTCACTGTGGGGAGCCGATGTGGTCGCTGCTTCTCCTTTGCATTACAGCACTAGGCTCGTGGATGGGCGACGGAACGTCAGCGTCCTACGTCATCAGCATGCGACTCCCACCGTCCGGCAGCTTTGTGAATAACTCCCTATGTGTCCCCAGTTATTTACAAACACTGGAGTGATCACTCGATCACTCCGGTGTTTGTGCTGCACAGAGGATCGGTAAATATCTATGATACTTATCGATCCTCCGTACGGCCAAGCACAGAGCCGCTGTCATCCGGAAACTGACATGATGACAGCGGCTCCGTTCTCCTCACCGCCCAGCCATCCTGAAACTTGTGGCTTCTCCCCGCCAGCCGACGCTTGCTGCTCCGCGCCCCACCCCCCAACCCTGGATATTTATTTTTATCCCTGTTGCCACAGCCCCTACAAGCGGGGGACAGCAGCGGGGATCCATGGAGTCACAGATCCCTGCCTGGAGCGGCTCCAGGCAGGGATGAGAGGCTCCAGATGCCGGCAACTTTTCCCATTGATTTGATTTTCAACTGCTGCGTTGCTAGCGTTTGTAAAAGACCCCCCAAACCATATATTTTCTGAAAGCGCAGGCCCGGTAGAATAAAAAGATGGTGATACTAAATTTGTAGGCCCTGCGATAATTGTGCAAATGTTTCTCAAATTAATATTAAACCGATAAAAATACACAATTCAATTGATAAAACACACTAAAATCAGTATCAGCGCACAAAAAATAATAATTTTCTGACTAAATCTAAAAGATAAAACTGTATTGAGTTAATAAATAACAAATATTTGCAAATTTGAAATTGCGCCTTTTTGCGAAAAGGTAAAAAAATTACGGTACGCAAAACTGTAAAAAAGCAACTTATGTTAAAAAAAAATGTCACGCTGTGTTGGTGTTTGTGTTGTGATAAAATGATACAGGCGTATATTTATTGCAACACAAAGATCACAACGCATGGTAATGCGTCACAAAGCTTTGCCATGCGCTACCACAGTAAATGTAATTTTTTTTTAAAGAAAAAAATACATTAAAAAAATCATGCACTGCGATGCGTTCTAACAACGCACTGCAGCGCATGTGCATGGCGTACACCTCAATATGTGTATGTTATGTGGGGGGAGGGAGGGGTTGTAATTTTTTTATTAGTTTTTTTTGTACACATTTTTTTTTTTTACATTTTATTTTTTTTACATTTTCTATTTATTTTTTAATAATTCTTTTTTTTTTTTTTTACTGTTGGGGGGGGGGCTGGGG
>NW_017308316.1:211660-213542 GCF_000935625.1 Nanorana parkeri | reverse complement strand
CGCTCGGCCATCCTGAATTGCGGCCAGCCGCCGCCGGTGATTTTTTTACGGATCCCCGCTGCCACAGACCCTACAAGCGGGGGACAGCAGCGGGGATCTGCGGAGTCTCTCATCCCTCCCTGGGGTGTCCGAGTGAGCACATCCCCTAAAACAATGAGGAGAAACCTCTGGGTATATTCTCGCTAGTCTGGCAGAAACCACCTAGATAAAACCTTATAATTAGCTTCTAATAGTGAAATATTAAGTAAACCAGATGACACACGTGAGACACATTGATGCCAGACATCCAGAGGAATAACCGTTTCCAGGTCTTGTTCCCAAGAAAAGAGCAGCGAAACTCCCCCCCCCCTCTGGCCCCCGTCCCCAAGACACCAATGTTCGTAGGTTGTTTTAAAGGGAGACATCACGTTAGGTGTTTTCAAAGAACCTAAAAAGTGTAACAATTGTCTATAGTGATAGTATTCCGAAGATGGGATGTGCAAAACCTCCCGACAGTAGGTCAAAGTAAGTGGCTTTCGACCTTTAAAGAATTGTGCTATGCGGTACAGACCTTTGTCTTGCCACCAATGGAACGCTCCAGGAGATCCCCCTGGGGGGAAATTAGGATTATGGAAGACGGGAGCAAGAGGAGTGTGAGGCGACACCAGCCCACCTCCCCTTCGGAATGAGTCCCATACCATAATAGAACAAGACAAGGTCGGGGCCATAATGACCGGCCTCTGCCTCAGGGACATCCACTTCAAGGCATCAATTGGTGTACCTGAGGCAGAGAGAGATTCCATTAGGATCCAATCTGGTGTGTATCCCTGGTCATACACAGAGGAAAGCTGAGCCACCCGCGCTGCCTTGTAGTATTGCAAGAGATTGGGAACACCCAAACCCCCTGTCCGTTTAGAACGGTGCAGTACATTTTTCGAGAGTCTAGGATGTTTTCCATGCCAAACAAATTTAATAATTAAAGATGGGAATTTCAAAAGATCTGGCTTATGTATAGCTACGGGTAGAGCCCGAAAGTAATATAGGATCTTGGGGAGCAGCATCATTTTGAGTGCATGAATGCGACCCAGCCATGACAAATTACAGGAGTCCCATCGAGACATATCCTCCCGGAGTTGGTGAAACAGTGGTATATAGTTTTTCTTATATAGTTGTAAAAAGACAGGTGTAAAATTAATCCCTAGATATTGCAACGCTTCCGTGGACCAGGTAACATCAAAATGTTCCGACAACCGAGATCTATCATGTATTCTTGAATGAGATGTTCATAGGTGGAATGAGCAAAACCTATGTCCCTCCACTTTTTAATGAACCCAAATGAATTTTTCAATCATGTATTCAATGAATTTTTCAATCATGTTATGTCTTTCTTTAAATGGGTGGTATAAATGGAGTGAGCCTATAAGGAGACATCTGATCAGCCGGTTGTTTTTATTACTTGTACTGTATGTGAATCAATCTTTTAGAATATTACTAAGATTAAAAATACTTTTTTACTGCTAAATTGCTTTGGATTTGTCATTAGGTTCCCAAAAAACCCCATCTTTTTTCTTTCCTTTTTCTATCATATAAACTAAGCTGCTGTGCTGTCCCCCCAGCCCCAGGCCAGACACCAAGCCTCAACTGCTGCTATCCCCCAGCCAGCCCCAGACACATCTCACTCAGCTGCTGCTGCTGTTCCCTTCCCCCCCAGCTCCAGATCATTGCAGGCTTACCAGTGCAGTGACTTGACTTCACTACACACAGCCACGAACAGCCATCAGGCTCTGCCACTCAGCCTCCCACTGTGAAAGCTCCGCGGCCGCCCCTGAGGAAAAAACCCTTCCTGCACGTGGGCAGGAAGATTCCAAAACGTTAAATTGCAAGGACCAGTCACGGACACCGT
>NW_017308316.1:191718-211642 GCF_000935625.1 Nanorana parkeri | reverse complement strand
GTTATTGCATCCAAATTTCTGTTTCTCACCTTTGCGTTTTGCATCTCAGTTATCTAAAATAAAGGTGTGAATGACACATAATTAATTTAAAGTGGACCTTTACCCATATCTTTAAAACAAAAACATACACACCTTAAGGGCCTGTTCACACGACATCCGTTTTCTGTGCTGACCTGATCCGTACGCTCCTGCACTAAAAATGCATCCCAATGTATCCCTATGTGTTTTATGGGCTACAGTTCTCACGTGCGCAGACCAGACTTTTGAAAAAATCCTTTATTTGATATAAAAACAAAAGACAAGTTTTTGACAATTGATCCACCGACGTAATCCAGGGTCAATCACGACGTCCAGGGTTGTCCACGACGACGATGACTCGAAGAAATAATAAACAATAAAATAATAAAAGATAAATAGAAATAATAATTTAAAAAAAATTATGCCTGCCGTCCCGTCCGCTCGCAACGAACTCCCGCCGCAGAATGGCATTTTACATATAAACAATTGGGCGGAACTCGCGGTGACACCTAGCTCCGGCCAACTGTTTAGAGTTGTACGGCATCTGACAGGTGAGCCATGATTGTGCAAAGTAATTATGACTTTGCCCAATCATGGCTCTTACAGAGTACTGGGCCCTGTTTGGGCAGTCTTGCAAGGCTTTAGCCAATCAGGGCTCACAAGCCACTGTACTGTGCACAGTGCCTTGTGGGGTGCTCGCCGGGCGAATAGCGAACTGCCGATGTTCGAGTCGAACTCATGCTCAAATCGATCATCGAGCCCATCCCTATATATAATATCTTCACTTTGTTATAGAGGAGACTATTGTTATGTGCCTTGTGCTGATTTGCCTTAAGGTGCCCATACACTTTACAACCCTCGCAAGACTTTTGTCTTGCGAGGGTTGTAAAGTACTTAAAAAAACGTACGATCTGCCCATCTTGGACAGGAAGATCGTACTTGTGATCATCGCAAGCCCGCCCCCCTGAGGGGCGGGCTGACGATGACAGCAATGAGGGCGGGCTTACGATGACTGCAAACAGGCTGTGTGCGCGTGCGCACACCGGCCCGTTCAGCAGTTGTCGAACCAGCAGGCCACTAACTCGCCGAGAATCGTACGATTCCCGGCGGGTTTTCTAGCCTGCTGGTTCGACGGAAGACGTGCGACCGTACAGTAGAAATGGTCGCACGCCTTCCATACACTGCACAATTCTCGTACGATCGTGGGATTTCCCGCGATTCTCGTATGGGCACCTTTATAGTAGTGCCCTTACCCCTTTGGAGTTTGATTACAACAAACTGTTTTCTACATTGTATTGCACTATGTGGCGGTTAGTGTAGCGCTTATTTTCTTTGATTCAATGCAGTGTAATCGTTACTTTTTGTAACTCTGTTTGTAAAAAACTTGTTTTCTTTTTTTTTTTAAAGATTATGTTTAATTATAAAAAGTTTTTCAGAACATTTTACAACATAAAATAAGCAAAGACACATGGGCTACATTCAATGAATATATGTGATATAAAGTTAAAATGGGTTGTATAAATCATATCCGTAGGCTGCTCCTCAAACATAAATAATGAATATTAAAACACTCTGCTCAACCATATCATAGTACCATCACCGAAGTGATAGATGAGCTCATAACAAAAGAAAAAAAAATAGTAGTAAGTGGACAGAAGAGCAGGAAAGACAAAGGAGACAAGAAGAGGAAGTCAGACGCCAGCCCGTCGACCCAACTAACTAAATCGTACAGTGAATTGTGAGCCCTGATTGGCTAAAGCCAAGACTTTCCCCAATCAGGGCCAATTACTCTGGAAGAACCATGATTGGGCAAACTGATGATGACTTTGCCCAATCATGGCTCACCTGTCAGATGCCGTACAACTGTAAACAGTCACTGCCAGCTCTGCCCAATTGTTTATATGTTGCCGCCATCTGTCAAAATGTCATTCTGCAGAGGGAGTTCGTCACGAGTGGATGGGATGGCGGGCGTCTTAAAAAAAAAATATTTCTATTTATTTTTTATTGTTTTATTTTTTTATTTCTTCAAGTTGTTTTGTTGTCGTGGACAATGCTGGACATTGTGATTGACGATGGATTACATCAGTCGATCCATTTTTTGGGTTTTGTTTTTTTACATTAAGAGATTTGTCAAAAACTTGTCTTTTTTAAATAAATGATTTTTTCAAAAGTCTGGTGTTTTAATTTACAATTTATTTTAACCCTTTAGTGAATGGGTAGGGGTACAAGTACCCCTTACTCATTCACAGACGGGGCCGCATCTGGGTGCCCCTTTATTAAATGTAAATAATCCCCCTGCCCGCACCCCCACAACCAACGGCCCAGGGCTTGTGGGGAAGAGTCTCTTGTCCCCATCGGCACTGGGACAAGGTGCCTTTCCCCCTGGAAAAGCACCCTCCCAGTGCCAAGGGCATGTGGCCTGGTATGGAAGGGAGGGGAGGCGCTCACTCATTCCCCCCCTTTCCTGTCCTGCCAGGCCTGTGCTCGGATCAAGGGTCTGGTTGGGAATGGGGGGGGGACCCCACTTATTTTCACCCATTTTTGGGGTCGGTTCCTTCTAAAAATTCCTACTAGACCCTAATGGTCTGGTATGACTTTTGGGGGGAACCCCACACTTTTTTTGTTTTTTAAATGGAGTCCCTCCTAACATTCCTACTAGACCTAAAGGAAACACACGCTTTTTTTTTTCTTTTTAGATGTCATTTTTTTCTTTACAAATGTCATTTTTGCTGCAGCAGGTTCTCTACATTGTACAGATGTGCCAATTTACAGGCAGTTGAAGGGGACCCCCCAGGCACGATATTTAAAGGAATTTTTATTGTTTCACTTTAAGTGATGTTAAAATCACTGCTCCTTTAAAATGTTTTTTTTTTTTCATTGATACATGTCCCGCAGGGCAGTACCCAAATCCCCATACCCTTTTTATACAATAAATTGCATATAAGCCTTCAAAATGGGGTCAATTGATTATGAAAGTTCTAGCCCTGTCAGAACTATTAAGGCTGAAGAATTGGACAGTAAGGCCTGTATATGTTCTTTTACATATTATAAGATGGCATCCTGAAAGTCATTGTGTATTAACAGATCTAAATGGAACTTAAGTTATGAGTTCCGGACACAAACTTTCAGAAATGTTTCTTGGAAACTTATCCCACACATTTCTCAGCTAAATCGTGAGAAATATCATTAAAATTATACAAAACAGCCAGGAAGTTATACTTCACCGGTTATGGATGGTGAGAAGCTACAAGATAAGGACTGGCCTTGAGCTAGGCTGTGTTAAAATCACACATACTGCCTACAATGGGTCTTTGATTAATTTATTTTCATGACTGAGAACAAGAAATATAATAATTGCATTATAAAAGTTGTCTTAGATACAATTATTATTGAACTAGCAATATTAGCAATAATTTAAATTGTATTATTAGTATGGCATGATGCATTAGCATACTTAATGGTGTACTGATTTTTTTAAATATATATTCTTATAATATTCAAACTATATTCATTATATATTGTGTGGTTATACTTATTGAAACATATTAGCATATGTAATCAATTTGATGTGTTTATGTTTTAAGTACAAATAATTAGGTTGGGTATAATGTTGTATCAGTGAAGGATTTTAAGGTAACCAATGTGTCATCAAATTGCTTCTCAATCTTATGTTGAAGTTTTAAAGAAAGGTCCAAGAATAGATTTCTAATCCAACATTGCCCTCTTCCGGTAGTTACAGGGATCGTGTTAGAAAAGTCACGCCCCTCTGACATCATAATTAAAAGTAAAAGATAAGCAAACCAGGCCCACATTTTTGGGTGATAAAAAGTTAGGAGAAGAGTATACGAGGATTCTTCTTCATACTGAGGATTCTGGATACTGGAGGATTCTTCATAAGAGTTTTTCTTCTACATACAGGGGATCTATATACACACGAGAGGGGCAGATCTGAAGCTGATTGACCTGCTGTCCAGGGGAACCGACATAAAGCTCACATCTCTCAGACAAAAAGATTTAACACTTTTTGGTAAAGTATAAATTCTATTTATCTGTAGGCAATTCAATAGCCATATACATCTGACTAAACCATTTGGTCCTAATAGCATCGAGATTTGAATTTAGATCACTCTGCAGTACGATCGGTCTCTTTTCCAATCTTGGGAGGGAAATACACATATATGTATATCTCTTTGAAGCTGATTTCAGTTTCTAGTCAATGGTGTGGTTGTGATGTATACTTAAAATTAAAATAATTTAGTGGAAGTTTGTTTTTGCCTTAAATAGAAACTTGGCTAATTGCCAGTTCTGTGCATGATATACCTTGCGCAGTATACATTTTGAGCTGTTGAATATCTGTTGTCTGAGAGAGATCACGTGTCAAATCTGTACATTCTGCTGAGCTAATGATAAGCTACTAATTGCATTCCAGGAGTTGCTAAATTTTGTTTCATTTATATTAAAATAATATCCTGTGGTTTAATTTTTTTTATTATCTGCGTTGATCAATATTATTGAAATTTTGATCCAATTGATTTCTTGTGTATCACCAATTATATTTGGATTATTTTGCACTGATTTTTAGTTAATAAATATATATATTTCTGCACACATTTGCACGCTATGGTGTTTTGTCTTCAGGTTAGCGCAAATAATGAACTCAAGTTATTTTTGTTGATTTGTGAAAATAAGTTGGGAATCTCCCTAATTCCAGATCCTGGCCTATTTTCATAAATAGAGAACTGTTTATTTTATCAGAGTTAACATTCTGACAGCCCCATAGACTTGCATTGCACTTACTAGTTCTCAGCTTCCAGTGTCTTGGGGTCACCACCCCGGCAGCTATTAAAAAGAAACGCAGAATGCTCTTTTTCGTTGAAGAGACAGAACCTGGGATAATTAATAGAAGCGCCAATTAAGGAGACCTTTCAACAGTCGTTGCCAACAGGCGATCGTAGACATCAAAGATTCCGTTACAAAAAGGAGTTAGCCTGGATGAGCCAAACAACACCAGCAAACATCAGGGACAGTAGGGTAAATGGAGTGAAGTCTAGTAGGACAATAATACCAGCGGGAAACAATGTTATAATTCCTCTCCTGAGCTCTACTAGCTACGGACAGAGTATGTTACAAGGCAAAAGATTTAGAGACATCCTCCTCAGACAAGGTACATCCAATCTCCTTTTCCCATTCCTTAACAAAAGAGGAGTGATCAGCAGAAAGAGATGATAGTAAGAAACTATAAAAGGTGGAGACTCTACAGGTAGGATCAGAGGCTACACAAATTTTTTCAAAAGGAAAAAGATTTCTCCCAGGTCATCCCACCCCAGCAAGCATGGAAAAAATTACGAAGTTGGAAATATTCCAACCAATCACCCGCTCGTGACCAGAGGTCAAGGCTCTAGAAATCAGGGAAAAAGACTTTGAGCCCCAGATGAGAAATATACCAGGGTGCAGTCCCGGATGGAGTTACCAAAAACAGATGTAAGGGGGCCATTGTAGGAGGAAACACCCTGAAACCTGATAAGAGAGTCCCACACCTTTAACAAGGGAGGGATGAAAAAAGGAATGGATCTACACACAGGTCACGACAAAGGAGGCATCCAGGGGAGGGAGAGAGGTGGAATAGGGTCGATAAGTCTATCTATGAGTACCCATAGTTTGTGAGCCGAATTAAAGATAGCATCAATCATTCTGGTCAGCATCACCGCCTTATAGTTTTGGGGTTGAATAAAGACATACGTCCATCAAGTCCAACCCATATAGGTCCACGCATCATCTCATTCTTAGGGATACTGGTATCCCTGGATATTACGGTCCCTCAAGAAATTGTCCAAACGTTTCTTGAACAAATCTACACTCTTGGCTGAAATCACTGCCGATGGCAGTGAGTTCCAGACCATGGCAGTGAGTTCCAGACCATGGCAGTGAGATCCATGCTCTTTCGGAAACCACGGTGAAATGCTTCCCCCCTGGTGTGAATGGGGCCTAAATGAGGACTAAAGGTGCCCATACACTTTACAACCCTCCCAAGACTTCTGTCTTGGGAGGGTTGTAAACTACTTTAAAAAAGTACGATCTGCCCATCTTGGACAGGCAGATCATACTTGCGATCATCTCCAGCCTGCCCCCCTGAGGGGCGGGCTTCCGATGACTGCAATGCTGAACGGGCAGTGTGCGCGTGTGCACACCGGCCCGTTCGGCAGTTGTCTCTCGATCATGTTAAAAGCCAGCCGAAAATCGTACGATTCGCAGGATTTCCGGTGATTGTCGTACGAGAATTGTGCAGTGTATGGGCACCTTAACAATTTACTTTAATACTGCCACACCAATGAAGGCTGCGGAAAGGGGGATTATAATTTGTAAGCCCACTTTCTCCAGGTTCACTGGTGTGGCAGTAATATTTTATGTTATAATTAAACTGCCACACCAAAGAAGGATCACACAGAGCAATATAATCCACTTTCCCCAGTTTCTATGGTGTGGCAGTGTAAATATAACTTAACCCTTTCGCTGCCAAGCCCTCCGGAACATTTTGCACCTCAGCTGGCCACACCATTTTTGCAATTTTTCTCATTGATTGATTTTCAACTGCTGCATTGCTAGTGTTTGTAAATGACCCCCCAAACTATATATTTTCTGAAAGCGCAGGCCCGGTAGAATAAAAAGATGATGCCACTAAATTTGTAGGCTCTGCGATAATTGCGCAAATGTTTCTCAAATTAATATTAAACCGATAAAAATACACAATTGAATTGATAAAGCACACTAAAATTAGTATCAGTGCACAAAACAAAAATATTTTCTGACTAAAAAATAAAACTGTATTGAGTTAATAAATAACAAATATTTGCAAATTTGAAATTGCGCCTTTTTTGCAAAAAGGTAAAAAAATGAAGGAACGCAAAACTGTAAATAAGCGACTTACGTTATAAATAGTTTTTGCGCTGTGTTGGTGTTTGTGTTGTAATAAAATGATACAGGCATATATTTACTTGCAACACAAGGTATCAGAACGCATGGCAATGCATGACAAAGCTTTGTCATGCACTGCCACAGTTAAATGATTGTTTTTTTACAAAAGAAAAAAAGAGAAAATATCATGCACTGCGATGCATTCTAACAACGCACTGCATCGCATGTGCATGGCGTACACCACAATGGTGCATGTGTATGCTATGTGCGTGGGGGGGGGGGAGGATTGTGCTTTTTTATTATTAGTTCATTATTATTTTTTTCACACATTTCTTATTTTTTTTTACTGTTGGGAGGGGCGCTACGATGAAATATCTGGGATCTAAACAGACCCCTGACATTTCCCTTTTGACATAGAAATTGAGGACACAGAGTCCTCAATTTTTTTTTCTGCAGCTTTCAATGAATGGAAAGAACTCAGTACAAAGGCTTCCCATTCATTCAGAAACTGCTAATAGTAAAATATTTACTATCAGCAGTTTCTGAATAGGGAGAAGCCTCTATAGTGAGTGCTTCTCCCCATTGAGAAAGTCATGAATGAACAGGAAGTGATATCGTGTTCATTCATAACTGGGGACACATAGTACTATGTGTCCCCAGTTATTTACAAACACTGGAGTGATCAGAAGATCACTCCACTGTTTGTGCTGCACACAGAGGATTAGTAAATATCACAGATATTTACTGATCCTCCGCTCAGCCGCGCACACATCCGCTGTCATCCTGAAACTGACAGGCGATCATCGTAACAGAGTGGCTTGCTCCTACGCAACCCCCCCGCTGGCCATTTGTATTCGGATCCCCGCTGCCTCAGCCCATACAAGCGGGGGAGAGCAAGCCCCCCACTGTCCCGTGCCCCATCGGTCGCTATGGTGGTGGTTCCGCCACTGCATGCTGCAAAGCACAAAAAGAGTAACAAAGTGTTTCACAATGCACTTTGGTGCATAGAGTTAAATGAAATGTTAGTTATATAAACTTTTAAAAAAGCACTGTGATGCATTGTAATAACACATTGCAGGATGTGTGCACAACGCACACCCGCAACATAATGCACATCCTCTGGTGTGAACAGGCCTAGTGAAGTGGTGTGGCAAGAATTGTCACTCGCAAAAAGTGAATGAGGGGAATTTATCAAAACTGGAGCAGACAGAATATGAGCATCCACCTTTCATTTTCAAACCTTAACCAAACAAACTGAAGAGAGAAGCCCCTGCACTTCACTACTCACTATAGTAGTTATTTTTTCTTTCTGTGTACTAATTACTGAGAATTCATGGTGAAGAGAAGGGACAAACTATTGCTTGATGTTTAGCTCTTTCAGGGATCCCAACCTGAAAGAAGCACTTTCTGGGAGGTGTCCCTCTCATTTCCGGGAGGTGCAACCCCCCCCATCCACGGAGGAGAGGTTAGGGGGGCTGGGAGAGAGCACCCCCCTGAAATGATGGCAGATAGCACAGGAAGCAATAGCTTCTCTGCTATCTGCAGGCTTTCTTGTTTTTGTATTCTGACAGTTGCAGTCGTCAGAATTAAAAAAAAAAAAAGGCATATGATTGCATAGCTAGATTCCTATTGGCTATTGCACTTTGCAATAGCCAATAGGAAACTAGGTAATGCACCCGCCCACTGCTGCTTTCAATCAGCAGAAGAGGACCTGATAGAAAAATTCAGGTCCCCCTCTGCTGATTGACAGCAGCAGTGGGCGGGTGCATTAGCTAGTTTGCTATTGGCTATTGCAAAGTGCAATAGCCAATAGGAATCTAGCTATGCAATCGTATGCCTTTTTTTTTCTTTTCTGACTGACGGTCGGGCCGCGGCTCCCGATGTCAGAAAAGAAAAAAAAAAACGATCGCAGGGAAAGGTTTAATCTGCTTGATAGAGCAGATTAAACCTTTCCGGGAGAAAATGTTTCTCTCCCGGGCGGCCGGGAGCCGCTATCTAATAGCGGGAGACTCCCGGAGCTTCCGGGAGAGTTGAGATGTCTGCTCTTTCCTGCATTATCACAGTTTGTTAAACACCTCACTAAGGACCTATTACCGTGATAAGCAGTGAAAAGTGTTATCATCGACTTTTCACCATTTATGAAACGTACACCTTAGTGTCTATAGTTAACTTTCAATATGAAATGTTTTCTATTATTGTTATTTAAAGATGTTATATCACAATGGATGATTTAGACTTAGATATTTGTTTAGCTCATTTCAGTCACCCAGGTGTGTAATTAAAGGTGTTTTTTAATCCAAGAGACCAAACTCTCTTCACATGTTGTCTGTACTGCAGAAGCCATTTTGTTAGAGGCAAATGAATATGCCTATTGATTTTCACACTCCATCTGTGTAACAAGCTTGCATGCATTGCAGACCTTCGGTGCTTCTTCCTAATAACTATAGTGTCCAATTAATGAATTGGTGCAGCCAGTTTAAACCTGCATGGCCCTGAGGAGGTGTACTTGTTTCTGCTGCTCCCCTGAACAAATGGCACATCAGTTATTTTGGATCGGTTTACTCTTGATTTTACATGTTGAATGTCAGCCTGCACCACAGGTTAAGCTTCAACCTCTGTTTTTGGATAGTAAGTGATCTTTTTACTTTTGTAAATCTGCTATTTACAGCTTACGTTGCACATAGAAGTGTTCTTAGTGGCCCAGTCACACTCTTTGGTGTGAGACCTGCATGCTATTGTTGCATAGCCTCCCAGTGAAGTTTGGGGTGATTGCCTTGATTGCTACTCCTGCACTACAAGGGTTAATTGCTTGTTTTGTTAAAAAAAAAAAAAGATTTGATTTGCCAAGAAGAGCTCTGCTTTAAGGTGATTCTAATGATGACGCTGGTATTTTACTTAAATGATTGCAAGGTATAGACCCAGTCTGAAGTAACACTCCTCAACAAAAAACCTTCCCATATTTTAAACCTCCTGGTTGTTGCTGGGTTTCATAACATACACAGTCGAGAAACTTTATGGGGATGATGCAGCTCCTGCATTTGTGTGTTTTATCATTTGTTTAGGGGGGAGGGTTGAAGTAAAAAGGATAAAGATTCTTAAAGTTACCAGCACAGTAATGTGAGAATAAGAGTCCTCTGGCACACAGGCAGCTACTCTGGGACATTTCTACACTTTTTGCCACCTGAGACCGGGGGGTGGTGATGTGAGGTGGGGTGTTACAGGTGTTTGGTGCATGGTACCTTTGCTCACTGACATCACTGGTTGCAAGGAGTTGGGTGGGATGCCAGCCAGGGCGTTACATGTTGCTGAGAGCTCTACTGCCCCCCGCATGGCCCAATGAGATGTTGCCTGAGGCAACTGCCTCAGAGTGCCCCATTATAGGGATAACCCTGCTGCCACTAATTCAAATTGATAGGCTTTGGAAATACCCAAACTCCTGACACTATTAGTCAGAAAACCATACTCCTCAGTGGATAACAAGGTAGGTGACACAAGCTTTTTTTGGCACAAGTATTTCTTAGTAAAATGACAATGAGACTTTAACTTCATTCCATGAAAGTATGCTTTCTGCCATATTTAACATGTGTAATGTAAAATATTTATCTCCCTAGAATTTGAGATTTGCCTATTTTCTGAGGACATGATTTTATCTAGTGTAATCTGGCTCCAGCCAGCCTCCTGCCTCTACGAGGAATGGATGATACGGACTTTAGATCCATCAGTGGCCGTGAGGAAAACTTCCTCAATACGGGTGGAAGTCCAGATTGCAGGTAAATGTTTGGGATGCATTATGCCTGTAGGTTTGTATATAAACATGATGATTTTTTTTTTTTTTTTTAAACATTACTGCCTCTCCCAGTGCTTTATGGCTGGTTTTACCTCACTGGAAACACAACAGATCTCTTGTATGAATGTCTTAAAGAAAATCATGTTGTCTATAGCAACCAATCGGATGTTCATTTCATGTATAGTTCAGAAAATTAAAAGTAACAGCTGGGATTTGGTTGATTTGTACAGGTATTTATGGACAATCCAGCAAAAGATCTATGTGAATGGAACACTCTTGCCTCACAGCAATGATCTTCTGCTTTGACGGACACTACCCACATGAAGCTTGTATGATATATATATATATATATACACTGAGTGGCGAGATTTTTATGACCACCTGATGTTTGTAGGCAAATTAGCTATAATTTTCCACTGAAGTTGCTAGAGGGCCAGACCATTATAAATAGCGAAGCAGGTTGTTTTTTTTTTTAAACAACAACCTAAACCTAACTTTCTCCTAGCAATCTTTTTGGCACTGTGCTCTTGGTATCCGTTAGAAGCCAATAATAAAGCCAGGGTAATGCAACTCCAGTGCACATGTGATAAAGTTGTATCATCATTGGCTGCCAAATTGACACCAGATGTGAAACAAGTGGCAGGGGAGATGGAACAGACGGCAACTTTGAAGCTGTCATCGCTGGTGGAAGTAAGTTTGCCATAAAATGTAAGTATGCTTTGTATACTTTATTTATACATGGTGAATACAGATCCTAGAAATCTAAGATTTGTTTGCATGTTGCAGCTTAGCAGAACGGCTCCGAACAACTTTTGACCAGAAACAGTAGTTTATGTAACAGCCCAGGAGTTAGAGCTGGGGATCTTGGTGCAGCTCTTGATCCAGCACTGTTGTTTCTGACGCAGGTGCTAAGAGGTTCCAGGGCAAGCCTGGATCTGGAGAACAACTACTGGAGCCAGAGCTGGCAAACATGGAGTGTTGCCAACCCTAATTGAGAGAGTTTGCAGAGATATACACTGAGTGGCCAGATTATTATGACCACCCCATCAGTACTTAGTTGGGCCACCTTTTGCCTTCAATACTGCGGCGATTCTTCTTGGCATTGACTCCACGAGATGTTGAAAGGTGATGCGAAGAGTCTGACACCATGGGGTTGATTTACTAACCTTATAAACACGCCACGAACAAGTATACACCTTTTTGTAGTGTGTTCCCTCCCAGCATGATCTATTAGTGGAATCTAGACACCTTTGTAGTGTGTACACACCCAGCAGGTGTGTTGTGCAAAGCCCTGCATGAATTGCAAGGTGATGTTGTGTAAATTAGCTCTACATTGTGTTGCTTGCGTTGATGAATGCAGGAATGTAAATGCATGAGCTAACCATTTTTGTCTAAACTGTGAAGCAGCATTATATATGCATCATGTGCATGATTTTTCCATATATGGCATTAGTGGAAATATGATTTTAGAGACTTTTTGGTTGATACATACGTTTTGCTGTGTAAAAATCACATGCACCTAGTGCATGCGTGTTTTTAGGTTAGTAAATCACCCCCCATGTCTGATGAATAGCATTGTCCAGTTCTGTGAGATTTGTTGGTTGTGGAACCAGCTGCCTGATGGCTCTTTCAACTTCGTCCCACAAATGCTCAATTGGATTGAGATTTGGTGATTTGTAGGGGCCACCTAAGCAAGGTAAAGTCTCCATGTTCTTGAAAACACTCCTGCACAATACGAGCACCGTGGCATGGCGCATTGTCTTGTTGGAAGAAGCCATCTCCATTGGGATATGCCATCAACATGATAGGATGAACTTGATCAGCACGATACTTTGGTATGTTGTGCTATTCAGATGTTGTTCCACACAAATTAAAAGGCCCAAATCATGCCAGGAAAACATGACCCAAGCCATAACACTGCCCCCACCAGCTTGGAGGGCTATACTCATGCATGTGGGGTGCATGCTTTCATGCTGTTTCCGCCAAATTCTCACTCTGCCATCTGCATGATGCAACTGGAAATGTGATTCATCGGACCACATGACTTTTTTTCCAATGCTCGACTGTCCAACCCTTGTGTTCCTGTGCGAATTGGAGACGTTTTATCTTGTTAACTGCAGGCAGCAAAGGTGTTCGAACAGGCCTTCGGCTTCCATATCCCATACGATGCAGTGTACGGTGAACAGTGCGTTCAGAGATCTTTTGAGAGGATCCCTGATTAAGATCTGCAGTAATTTGATGCACTGTTGCCCTTCTGTTGTCTTGTACTAGTCTTGCCACTCTCCATTCTGCCCTAACATTGACTAGTCGCTGACGACCACAATTCGCACGTTCAGACCCAGATTTTCAGCTGACAGTCCAGTCTTTAAACACTTTAACAACAGCTGCTCTTGAACATTTAACGAATTCTGCTGTTTTGCTGATACTCGCTCCATGGCTCCGAATGCCAACAATCATCCCACCTTCAAAGGCTGTTAAATCGCATTGTTTACACCTATCTTCAGAAAAAAATCACTTCTACTGTCGTGGTAAACAATCTGCTTCCCTATTTATAATGGTCTGGCCCTCTAGCAACTTCAGCGCAAAATTATAGCTAATTTGCCTACAAACGTCAGGTGGTCATAATAATCTGGCCACTCAGTGTAGTTTACAATAGGTATGTGAGACGTCAAAAAATATTTTTCAGATTTTGAATTGTTTTCGGGTCTGAACGCCATTTCATTTAGTTTAGTTTGATATAAGCACAGGACTCCTTTGGCGCGTTTCCAAGGCCCCGGAAATGCGTCATCAAAGGAGTCCTGTGCTTATACACAGGCATCGGTGCAGCCGTTTTTCAGATATCGTTCAGGCTCGCCTCATATGATTTTACTGATTCACCTTTTGCGAGTATGTTTTTACCCTGTACTTTTGCTCATATCATTAAAAACCGTCTACACTAGGGTGGGCGCCCTTCTCGGGTGACGTCACTGTAGGGCGCCGGCGCCACCTGGGATACGCGCCGCGTGGTCAGATCGATGACGCGCTTCGGTGCGACACTTCCGGGTTCCAGAGGCTGCCTCGTGCTGGGGACGCATAAGAGCGGAGGCTCGGTTTCCACATGGTCACAGCAGACGCCGCTTGGCCACGACTACTTCAGCTGTACACCATCCATACCGACCTAGACCACATAAGGCCGGTGGGGACGTCAGGAGAGGGCCAATAGCGTGGTCGGCAGTGAGCTGCAAGATGCCCACAGATGCCGGACCGGGTGCTGCTACTCCAGATCTGGGAGAGCATGGCACAGGCGCTAAGGTAGGCAAGTTTTCTTTGGAGATTCTCCCCTTTCCTTTACCCGGCTTGTATTGGGGGCCTGTTCACAGGACAAGCTGGTTAGTGTTATGTGTAACATGGTTTGCATGCGGGCAGAGGACTGACTGATGGCATCACTCTTGGCGTACGCGGGTCAAAGCCACGGAGGATAAGCCCCTCGCTGAAGCTGGTTGCTCTCGCCCAAAAGGGAAGAAGTGTGCCTCTTGCTTTGCAAAAATGTCAGCTTCATGGTCCAAACCCTTGTGCAAAGATTGTTTAGAGAAAATAGTTGCAAAAGAGTCAGCTGGAATGTTTAAGGGGCTTTTGGACTCAATGAGAGATGAAATGGTTACTACATTTCAGTCTTTCAGGTCGGCGCTCCAGACCCCGGTGAGTACACTAGTGGATGCTAGTTTGCCCGGTACGTCGGGGGCAGGCAGCTCTTTCGGATACGCAGAAAGCTGTGTGAGCAAGCAAGCGCCCAGTGAATCCTCGGGATCTCAGGATGAGTCAGAGGATCAGGATGAGTCGGAAGGGGAGTTGCGTAGCAGTTCAGCTACAAAATTCCTTTTTCCTTCATTTGAGACGGGTGAGCTGTTGAAAGCCATAGGGGATACTCTGGGTATTAAAGAGGAGTCCACTGAGCTTTCGGTGCATGACAAACTGTACAAAGGGCTTCAGACTAAGAAAGGACGCACCTTCCCGGTCCACAAATCACTCTCGGACATGATCCAAGAGGAGTGGAAGCACCCGGAAAAGAGAATGTTTGGACTTCCGGTTCCGGCGCCTGATGTAGCGGTTGCATGAACGAGAGCTCCCGCACAGACAGGCTTAATCAGCATATAAAATCGTACCTCAGCCCGCGGATTACCACCCTGCTTCTTGGGTAAACCCCGCTGAGACTTTCTCCTGCATCGCCCATGGATAAATTCCTGGCAATAAAAGCGCAACGGACCACGGAGCAAATCCACGCCGACGAGACCCAGGAGGCCCCAAACAACTCTAAAGATGGCTGCCATGCACACCCTTCCGTACGCAAGCCCGTCCTCGGAAGAAGATCGCACACCGATCCCTGAACATGGCCTAATAGCAGCTGAGGTTGCTAAATTACTGCGTCCTACGATCCAGGATGCAGTGGCTAAGGCAGTTTCCAAGGGCATTCTGGCCCTACGGGTCGAGTTGCTCAACCAAGCACAGAGGATCTCAGAGGCAGAACACCGCATCGTTCAGCTAGAGGAAGGGAGTGAGTCTGCAGCCTCCCAAATGACTGCTGCTCAACATAACATCCAACATCTAATGGACCGGGTAGAGGACCTGGAGAATCATTCCAGACGGAACAATCTCCGCATCATCGGTCTCCCGGAATCCTATCACCCTTCCCAGCTTGTAAGCATCTGCGCCCACAACATACCTGACATCCTTGGGATCCACACCATCTGTAAAGTGGAACGTGCCCATCGGGTAGGCCCCTTGATCCCGGAAAGGAAATCGCTGAGACCGATCATTGTCAGGTATCTGGACTACAATGACCGCATGGCGGTTCTCCAGGCTTTCCGCAACAATAAAGGCCTTACCCTTGATGACCACCGCCTCCTTATGTTCGCTGACTATTCAGCCGAAGTCTCCAAGAAACGCAAAGCTTTCAGCAGCATCTGTTCTATGCTTTTTCAAAAGAAAGTGAGATTCACCCTGGCATACCCGGCCACCCTCCGCTTCCAAGCAGCAGACGGCTCCCAAAAATCTTTTCAAGACCCGGAAGAGGCGACGACTTACCTACGGCAGCTGATGGACCCGCACGAGAACACCCGATCACCTCGACCTCAACGCCATTCTACTCCGGCAAAAAAATCGCTACCTCGTCTCCCCATGACCCCCTCGGATTCGCCTTGAACGGCGTGAACACACACTCTAAAACACGGCTGTGTTTGTTCAGCAAGCTGGACCCAGGTGAGATCTTACTGGGTTATTGGACTCTACAACGTGAGCTGTCTACTCCGACACGCTATTGATTGGCTACACTCCTCCTCTCACTATTCCAACTTTTTGTTGGAAACAGCTGTGGTAACCCCTTGGACTCTCCCTGCTCTTTTACACTGCCCCTTCTCTGCCATGCCTCCTACTTTACGCTCTCATATTTTAATCAGAGACACTGTGGTGGCATGGAGGGAAGCCCATAAACAATTAAAATTAAACCCCTATTTCACACGTCACCTCCCCCTTAGAGGCAATCCATCGTTCCCTCAGGGAGAGGAACACCGCGCCTTTACACGGTGGGAACAAAAAGGGATTTCGCTTATCTCGCACTTTTACACTGATGATGGCCGAAAATTGCTAACATTTTCAGAATTTAGCCACAAGTTTGGAATGCCCAACGCCGACTTTTTACACTATATGCAAGTCACTGCCTATATCAGAAAACTGAGCCCCCTTCATGACACCAGACTACCAGCTCCCTCCATAGATAGAATCCTTCCAAACCCTAAAGTGTCCCATCGCAGACATATATCCTCACCTGCGACATTCCGTGGTTCCCTCGTTGGAATCTTCCAACTTGATCAAGTGGAAGACGGACGTCCCGTCTGAAGATATAGTCGAGAAAATACTTACCGGGTATAGATCCTTATGCAAAACTATAGGTAGCGAGCAATGGCGAGAGACTCAATACAAAATCATCCACAGGGCATGCTATGCTTTCTTATAAGGCCCACTAAGAGTACAGCAAATGCATTATTAGACCACTGTCCAAAATGTAAATTGCCAGCCGCATCTCTTTTCCACTGCTTATGGTCCTGTCCCTACATTCAGGGGTATTGGAAAAAAGTTTTACAGTTAATATCATCTGTGTTGGGACAGAATGTTCCATTGGACGCCATGCTACTACTGTTTAATTATTGGGAACCCCCCATAGCCTCCTCCTACCAACCTTGACAAATGGGGCAAACAATGGGTTAGCCTGGCCATTCTAGCGGCCAAGAGATGCATCATGAGAGAGTGGCTCTCGGCGCACCCCCCCACGATCCGCAGGCTGAGGGAAGATCTTAAGCACCTACTCCTCTTGGAGAAATTGGATGCATTTGGAAGAAGAAAATAAAATAACAAAATTTCTCTCTAGATGGCAACCGTTTATTACACATGCCCTCTCGCCTTCTGCCCAAAATAATATCTTGGCCCCTTTTAAGTTTAGCAAACACTACTTGTTACAGAATCTGAATGCGCCAAAATAAGGGGGCGCCTCCCTCCTTCCCCCCTCTCCAAAGACGCTGCACATGGAGACTTACGGGTGGGGGAGGGGAGCTGGCACATAAGCCAATACAGTGGATGGTGCGGGCCCACGCCATGAATAACGAACCGGGTTGACAACAGGATCAATAGACAGCACTGGCACGACAGGAGTCATACAACTAGGCATTGTATCATCACATGTATGGTTTGAGTTATGTTTTTGTATCTGTTTTTGATTATTTCTTTTTATCCCCATGTTTGGGGATTTTACATCTACCCTTGATTTGATTCTTGACTACATCCGAGTTTGTCAAAATAGAGCTTAAAGTATATCACTACTTGTATAAATATAAGATATGATGGACATCTTAAACCACCTGAATAAGACCTGAATGTAATCTGTATTGCGCACACTGCTGTATTGATATGCTATGTAATACTATGTAAGAGCAAGTTGCTCGAGAGTAAACAATAAAAAATGTTTAAAAAAAAAAAAAGAGAATGTTTGTTTTTTTTTCTGCGGGCCATAAACGCAGGTTCCCTTTGAGGAGGAAGATGCAGGTCTTTGGGACAAATGCCCTAAGATAGATGCCTCTTTATCGAAATTCTCTAAAAAGACTGACCTGTCATTTGAGGATATGGGGGCTTTGAAAGACCCGATGGACAGGAAAGCGGAGGCTTTGCTCAGGAAAGGATGGGAATAGGCGAGTGCTGGGTTCAAACCGGGCCTGGCTATTACTTGTGTGGCCAGGACTTTGGGAATGTGGCTGAATCAGCTGCAAGCCCACCTGGAGTCTGGCACTGATTGTGACCAGTTACTGGGTTCCCTCCCGGTGCTGAGTAAAGCTGCTGCTTATATTGCGGACGCCTCGGCTGAAGCAGTCAGGTACTCAGCACGGACTTTGATCAACTCCTCCAGACGAGCGTTGTGGCTCAAAACTTGGTCTGGGGATGCAGCCTCCAAAGCAAAGTTGTGCGGGTTGCCTTTTAAAGGTGACTTGCTCTTTGGCCAAGAACTAGAAGCGGTGCTGGATAGGTCCGCAGATAAGAAAAAAAGGCTTCCCACTGCCACCCAAACAGCAGGGGAAGAAGTTTTTTCGTGGCCAAAGGGGGCAGAATTTCCACAAAGAAAAAAGGGGCTTCTATGGCAAGAAGCAGGACCAATCTAAAGCGTGGGCTTTAACAAAGGGAAGTCTAAAGGTAATTTCCTCTTTAATGTTCTAACTTGGGCAGAGCACAACCTCCCCTCCCTGACGGCGAGGCATATCAACGGCAGCCTGAACGAGTTGGCCGATTCACTCAGCAGGACGGAGCTGCACAGGTCAGAGTGGACTCTGAACGCAGGAACGTTTGCATGGATCACCAGCTTGTGGGGCTGTCCCGAGGTAGACCTCTTCACAGTGGCCAACAACAGACAGGTGGAACAATTTTTTTCCCTCTCCATGAACGACGGAGCCCTAGGGGTGGACGCTTTGGTGCACCCCTGGAGATTCAGTTAGGTTACGCATTTCCTCCACTGCAGTTAATCCCGCATGTGCTTCGGAAGCTCAGGGGCGAACGGATGACGTTAATTCTCATAGCGCCATGTTGGCAGAAGCGGCCGTGGTTCACGACCCTCCTGGAGCTGTGTGTGGCAGGGCCTCTGCTTTTTCCACCAGCGGCGGATTTATTGATGCGGGACACCCGCAGGTGCAAGCTTTAAATTTAGCTGCATGGCTACTGAGAGGGAGGTGTTAATGAACAAAGGGTTATCAGCACGGGTGGTGGCTACACTGCTGCACAGTAGAAAGCCGGTAACATCTGCGATCTACCTGACGGTGTGGTAAGTGTTTTCCAGCTGGTACAGCAGTCAGGGTAGGCCTGCGTTAGCCACCGGACCATTGGTGTTGGATTTCCGGCAGGGCGGTCTGGAAAAAGGGCTTTCCTGTAGTACTCTAAAAGTGCAGGTTTCTGCGCTGTCTAATTTCGTGGACATTAGACTGGCGGAGGAGCCTCTCATCAAAAGGTTCATGCGAGCGGTAGGCAGAATGAAAACCCCGATGCGTAAGGTGGTACCAAACTGGGACCTCTCGGTGGTGCTACAAGGGTTTCTCAAGCAGCCTTTCGAGCCCCTGGAGGGGTGTTCCATTCAACAGCTGACGATAAAGACAGCTCTCCTGGTAGCGTCGGTTTCCACACGGAGAGTGAGCGAGATTCAGGCATTTTCCATTACAGACCCGTACTGCACCATCCTGGTAGATAGGATTATTTTGCGACCAGACCCGGCGTTCCTGCCAAAGGTGGTTTCCACCTTCCACAGGACTCAGGAGGTGGTAATGCCTTCGTTTGCCACCAACCCGGCCTCTGCAAGAGAACGGGAGTGGCAGGGTATTGATGTTCGTAGGTGCGTTTTGGAGTACCTCCAAGTCACAAAACCTTGGCGGCAGTCGTCCCGCCTCTTTGTTGTTTTTGGGGGAGCAGGGCCACTAAAAGCACGATAGCAAGGTGGATTAAGATGGCCATAACTGGCACCTACAAAGCACAGGGCTTGGTGCGGCCAGGTTCGCTCACGGCACACTCGACTCGAGCATGGGCTACGTCCTGGGTAGAGCGAGCAGGGGATACTCCAGAACAGATCTGCAGAGCAGCCACGTGGTCCAGCTTCCAGACATTCGTCAGGCACTACAGGCTGGACCTTATGACTCAACAAGACCAGGC
>NW_017308316.1:190249-190943 GCF_000935625.1 Nanorana parkeri | reverse complement strand
GAACAATTTTTTTCCCTCTCCAGGAACGACGGAGCCCTAGGGGTGGACGCTTTGGTGCACCCCTGGAGGTTCAGTCGAGGTTACGCATTTCCTCCACTGCAGTTAATCCAGAATGTGCTTCGAAAGCTCAGGGGCGAACGGATGACGTTAATTCTCATAGCGCCATGTTGGCAGAAGTGGCCGTGGTTCACGGCCCTCCTGGAGCTGTGTGTGGCAGGGCCTCTGCTTCTTCCGCCAGCGGCGGATTTATTGATGCAGGGCACGGTGAGACACCCGCAGGTGCAAGCTTTAAATTTAGCTGCATGGCTACTGAGAGGGAGGTGTTAATGAACAAAGGGTTATCAGCACGGGTGGTGGCTACACTGCTGCACAGTAGAAAGCCGGTAACATCTGCGATCTACCTGACGGTGTGGTAAGTGTTTTCCAGCTGGTACAGCAGTCAGGGTAGGCCTGCGTTAGCCACCGGACCATTGGTGTTGGATTTCCGGCAGGGCGGTCTGGAAAAAGGGCTTTCCTGTAGTACTCTAAAAGTGCAGGTTTCTGCGCTGTCTAATTTCGTGGACATTAGACTGGCAGAGGAGCCTCATCAAAAGGTTCATGCGAGCGGTAGGCAGAATGAAACCCCCGAAGCGTAAGGTGGTGCCAAACTGGGACCTCTCGGTGGTGCTACAAGGGTTTCTCAAGCAGCCTTTCG
>NW_017308316.1:167735-190238 GCF_000935625.1 Nanorana parkeri | reverse complement strand
GGGGTGGGGGGGGGGGGGTGTTCCATTCAACAGCTGACGATAAAGACAGCTCTCTTGGTAGCTTTGGTTTCCGCATGGAGAGTGAGCGAGATTCAGGCATTTTCCATTACAGACCCGTACTGCACCATCCTGGTAGATAGCATTATTTTGCGACCAGACTCGGCGTTCCTGCCAAAGGTGGTTTCCACCTTCCACAGGACTCAGGAGGTGGTAATGCCTTCGTTTGCCACCAACCCGGCCTCTGCAAGAGAACGGGAGTGGCAGGGTATTGATGTTCGTAGGTGCGTTTTGGAGTACCTCCAAGTCACAAAACCTTGGCGGCAGTCGTCCCGCCTCTTTGTTGTTTTTGGGGGAGCAGGGCCACTAAAAGCACGATAGCAAGGTGGATTAAGATGGCCATAACTGGCACCTACAAAGCACAGGGCTTGGTGCTGCCAGGTTCGCTCACGGCACACTCGACTCGAGCATGGGCTACGTCCTGGGTAGAGCGAGCAGGGGATACTCCAGAACAGATCTGCAGAGCAGCCACGTGGTCCAGCTTCCAGACATTCGTCAGGCACTACAGGCTGGACCTTATGACTCAACAAGACCAGGCATGTGGCAGGAAAGTCCTGCAAGCTGTGGTCCCACCCTAAGAGGTAAGATTAGTCCTCACTGATCCTCTCGATGGCTGTCCTGGAAGATGACTGGGGAAAACATGAGTTGATTACCTGATAACTCTGTTTCCAGGAATCTTCCAGGACAGCATATTCCCGCCCTTGGTAAATATCCAGGTGGCATCCGTGGTTGGATGAAGGAGGAGATACTTTAGTACATGGGGTAGCCTTCGGTCCTAGAGGTTACTGACTTGGGATGGAAGGAGGAGTCTATTTATTTAATGTTGTTGATGTGTTTCCTGTTGCAGGCAGGCGGAGCCTATATCTCGATGGCTGACCTGGAAGATTCCTGGAAACAGAGTTATCAGGTAATCAACTCATGTTTTTCTTTTCTCCCATATGTGAATACGTGGCTAGCTTTTGTCTGTAGAAAAATATCTATTTGGTGATTACAGATAAAAGTGCTAAAACCTATAATACCAGGTAAACAGTTGCTAAATGGTCCCTTTCCACCCTTTCCAGCTGGTGGGTATTAATGTGAGAAACGCAAAGATTAATGACCTTTTTAGTGATGACTTTAATACAGTCTGGGCCTGTGTTGACGCACTCGTATGCTTCTTGATTTTTGTACCCTAAAATTGTTTTTTTTGTTCCTTTTTTAGAACACAATGAAACATATATTGTCCCAGACATGTTTGGCATACCGCAGTGCAAAACTGTGTTTGGTGAGCCACCTCCCACAGAAGCATACGTATTTCAAGTTGGACCAAACCTCCGTGATCTAACGAACACTCAAGTTATACAGATTTTTCCTGGGATCGCCTATAAGTAAGGACATTAATAAAATGTAGTGTATTTGAGATAAAGTAGAACTAAACCTGTCACGGAAGGAGGACCCCGCCCACTGCGACTCGCTAACCATAGCGGGTTCCGGAGGAGGAGGGAGGGAGGGCGCTTACTTTGGGCTGATAAGACACACCTGTGAAACAATTCAGTGTGTAATACCAGAGCCTGCCACTGGATGGTGACTCACCCAAAGTTGGCTTACTGAACACACACACGCAGATACAAATCTTACATACAATCTGGTGCACTCTAAGGGCTGTGTAGCAGCTAAGTGATTAACACACACTTCTGTGATTCCTCAAGCTATCCCACAAGCTAGAATCCTTGTGGGATTGAATATTAAAGGAGTTAGGTGTGACTAAGGATTGAGCTGCCTATTCAGATTTCAATGGGGACTTTTGGCTTCCTGTGTACAACTGATCTAAAAATCTCTGGTGACATCTGTTCCCTCTATAAAGTGATATAAACTTTTATTGATTCCCTCTATACACGATATCACTAATATTTCAAATAAGCTTTAACATATTAATGTGATTTGGCGTCTTCCAATCGTCTAATATAAACATACAGATGGTGCAGTAAGTTGTGAGTAAAACCTGACTTCCTAGCCTGTTGTGATATTTGAGGATTACTTCAAAATATATGCAGCTGGATAGGTCCGTAAGAGCTTGTTTTATGGCTTTTACTGCTACAAATATGTAAATAATTTGGGCACAGGTACACTTTTTAGGAGTAATCCCACAAGAGGAGTAAGAACACCAAATGAAGCATGTGAAAGACGCCGCCCTCTAAAATCTAGTTTTGGATGATATTACCTTTTTTTAATCAAAGCTAACTTCAGCCAAAACTGTTATATTAGGTTGGATAGTGGGAGTGGGTTAAACTTTATTACTGCTGTCTGTGTCCTTGTTGGGTTTCTAAAGCTGGCCATACACTTTACAACCATCGCACCACTTTCGTCTTGCGATGGTTGTAAAGTAATTAACCAGTTGACATGCACGGTGTTAAACCCCCTTCCCACCCAGGCCATTTTACAGTATTCATGGGGGCGAAAAAACGAGCACATGTAGACGATCGGCGGGCTATGGAGCCACCGATCGTCTATATGTGAAACACCCGGTAACGGGTGTTTGCATTGGTCGGGTCTTTTCTGCCCATGCGTGCCAATGCTGCAGTGCCGTCCGTCCGTTTTTTTTACAACGGGCGGACGGCAAGTGGTTAAAAGCATGTACGATCTGCCCATCTTGGATAGGCAGATCGTACTTGCGGTCATCACAAGCCTGCCCCGCTGAGGGGAGGGCTTTCGATGATTCCAATGCCGCAGGGCAATGTGTGCTTGCGCACACCGGCCCGTGCGGCATTTGTCTTGCGAGCACGCCACAAACCGGCCAAAAATCTTACGATTTTCGGCTGGTTTTCCAACATGCTCGTAAGACAAAAGACGTGCGACCGTACAGTAGAAATGGTCGCACGCCTTCCATACACCTGCCGATTATCGTACGATCGCAGGATTTCCCGCTATATCGCGCGATAATCAACAGGTGTATGGCCACCTTAACCCTTCTTTCCAAAATCATCAATATAAGGGAAACAAAACTAGTTCAAATGAGTCTTAACATTTTGTGATTAGGTGGTGTATGAGTGACATCTATCATGTTTACTTATACTGTAAAATATCTGACTTGGTTTTGTACTCTCACCCTTTACTACCAACAATATCTGTAGTCAAATCTTAGAAGCTGATTTGTGGGTATGGCAGCATTTTCAAAAAATTAAATTCTAAATTTGCACAGTGTATAAATTAAAAAAAATGTCTTTAGTCCTCGTTCCAGGACAGCACATGAGAGCATGACTCCACCCCCAGAGGCAGGAAACAAACCACTCACGCTTTAAAAAGGCGATACCTCTAATAGTCCATCAGCTTTTTTGTTTCCTCCTCTGGATGAAACGTACATGTTGTTGGAACTTTTGCTGGGGGAGCCTTGCTTTCTCGTGGCCGTGCTGGGCATTGTGTTCCCCTCTGATCTCATTTTTTTTCTTGGGCCTCCTGGATGACCACCTAGCAGTGAATGGGTAATTCAGGGCTTCCCACTCCTGCCATTGTTCTGTTAAACTGAGGCCGCTCTTGGATGCTGCTCTGGGCTTGGGTGTGGCATGGTGGCGGCAGTGGGCATTTTTTCCTCCCCGCCCCCCCTTCCCTCTGTACAGGACCTGCGGCTGCATTGCTTCTAGTTGGGGGTAGAGCCAGTAGCCGAAGCATTAGGGCACTTAGTTCCGGCCTTAGAATGTGGGGCGAGGGGGTGGGGCTTCTGGTAATGTCCCTTTTGGTCTGCTGGCATGGAGGACAATATTTCCAGACATGGAAAGCAGGATTCTTGGCGCCTGCATTTTTTTTCACTGCTGCACACTCTGCATTATGAGTACTACAAAAGAGGCAGCATTTGGAGTGGCAGGCTTGGGTAAGAGAGCACTGCAGCAGCATTTGGATTCTTGCCTAGCTGGGAGTGGAAGGGTTGTTTTGGAGGGGGGTTGTTACTGTTTCCCTGTTGAGCAACTGCCCTTCTGCAATTTCCTGTCTGGCTCTCAGTCCATAGTTTGGTGGGCTCATGATCTTTTTTGTTTTTGTATTTCTCGGGGGGGATTTTGGAATCCTTTCCAATGCTGTTAAAGGCAACTGGTTTTATTGCAGATGCTTTCTGCTGAGTCTGTGAGTATTTCCGCCAAGTCAACTGCTCTAGTGAACTCTACTCGCAGAGCGGTTTAGCTTTCATACTTGGTCTGGTGACTCTGCCTCTAAGATTTACCTTTTTGGTATCTCTTGCAATAGTGATTTTCTGTTTGGCCTGGACTTAGAGGCAGTTTTTGACCGTACTGTGGATAGAAAGAAAGCTTTTCCGGTTAAGAATCAAGACCCCTCAGAAGCTTTTTTTTTATGCCCAAAAGTCTCGGGGCTAGACCTCAAAAGTTACTAAGTCCAAGGGGGAGTTTTGTTTACCCTCCTGGCCAGTCCAATGACTCGCAGGGTCTAGTAGGGGGAAGATTGGCGCTCTTCCTACCGCAATGGGCTTTGGTAACCCTAAATCAATTCCTGCTCAGACTGGTAGGAGTAAACTATAGTTTGGAATTCATGGGGCCTCCTCCTGTGTTTTCAGGACAAATCTCCCATCCCATCTGACCAAGGCTTCTGCCCTCCTATTATTGGTTGGGGATCTAGTTGACCAGCATGTCCTTGTGCCAGTCCCAAAGGCAGAGGAAAACAGAGGTTTTTACTCGCATATCTTTGTGGTTCAGATGCTGTCAGGCAAATACCGTCTCATTCTGAACCTCAAACTTCTGAACAAATCCTTGGTAAACAAAACTTTTCGTATGGAGACAATTTACTGAACCAGAGCAATCCTTCCTGAAACTGCTTCATGGTGTCCTTAAATCTGAAGGATGCGTATCTTCATGTTGCAATCCATCCAACCTCTTAGTCCTTTCTAAGGTTCACTATTCTGTGGAAGGGTCAAATCTTTCATTTTCAGTTAAGAGCTCTGCCTTTTCGGCCTGCCATCCGCTCCCCACATCTTCAAAGTTTTGGCAGTGCCATTGGCCCCTTTCAGGCTTCAGGGGGTAAATATAATTCCCTATCTAGACTATCGTCTCCTTTTTGTGAGGTCAGAGGATCAATTGAAGTTGGATCTATGAACCACTATAGTTGATCTACAGAATCTGGGGTGGTTGATAAATTGGGAGAAGTCATCTCGTTCTTTCACCGGTCAGGCAATTTCTGGGTTATGTGTTTTAACTCCTCCCAGGGCAAACTTCATCTGCCTCCAGAGAAAATCCTCAAGATCTCTTCTCTGAAGGCAGATCTCCAGTGCAATCTTCTGGTCTCCATCTGCAAGACCATGTCCCTTGTAGTCCTTATGGCAGCCATACCAGCGGTACAGTGGGCAAAACTCCACATGAAGATTCTCCAAAATTTATTTCTGGGTATTTGGGACAAGGACGTCTCTTTGCTGGACAAGGGAACTCTTCTACCCCCCAAGAAACGTTTGCTTTGGTGGAGGAAAGAGTCAAATCTCTCGGCAGGTCATCTATGGGCTTCTAGATCTTTAGGTAGCCCAAGGGAGTCTGGTTGAGGAAAGAAGCAAGCAAACCCTCCAATTGAATGGAATAGTGGGTGGTCTGAGAAGCTCTTTAAGCATTTCACCAGGCTCTCGGGTCAGCATCTTCAGATCTTATACAACAATGCCACAATGGTGGCTTACCTGAACAAACAAGGGGGTACCCACAGTCATTCCTTTTGTCTATTGGCAAACCAGAAGCTCCTCTCCTCCTTTCTCTTTCGGCCATTCATCGCACCGGGTTGCTAAATGTGATGGTGAACTAAGTCGCCATCAGATCAGGGAGTGGAAATGGAGCCTAAACCAAGAAGTCTACCTGTCCATTACAAATAAATGGGGCAATCCCAAGTGGCTCTTTTTGCTTCCCAGTCAAACACAAAAACAGAGGGGTTTTTTTTTCTCCAGAAAGGTAAGAGGGGCTGCAATGATGGGTGCGTTAGCTCATCATTGGTCCTTTTGAGCTTTGATATGCTTTCCCCCCTTTCAAGTTTTGCCTCTAGTCCTGAGGAAATTCAGGGAGGAGAACCCGACACGCATACCCATAGCTCCTTTCTGGCCCAAGAGGCCTTTTTTCTTTGTCCTAAAATGTATGGCGATGGAACTGCTTGGCTCCTTCTATATCGGATCTGCTCAGCCAGGGTGTAGCCGTTCATCCCTGTATAGATGGTTTGAAACTGGTGGCTTGGCTTCTGAGGGGCTCCTGAGAAGTAAGGGTCTCTTGGACAGGGTTATTGCAACACTTCTATCCTGCAGAAAAAAAGTGATGAGGGCAATTTATGCTAAAACCTGGAAAGTCTAGATATCCAAAATGTCCCATCTATGCTTGAGTTTCTTCAGGATGGGGTAAATAAGGGATTAGCCATTAGTACACCGAAGGTGTAAATTTTGGCTCTTAGTGTATTTCTTGAAAGGAGGCTGGCGCTTGATCCCTTTTAATAGCTAGGTTCTTTAAGGCTTTAGCCAGGACTAGACTCCTGCTGGCCAAGGTTGTTCCTAGGTGGGACCTGTGTATTGTGCTGCGCGGTCTACTCAAGCTCTTCTTCTTCCTTCTTCCTTCTTCCTTCTACTCTTTCTTATACTTCTCAAAGTATAGCACTGGTTTCACTGCATAAAAAGGAAAAGCAAAAGTAGATGACTAAGTAAATGAATCTCAGTAACCAGACACTAGCCTATGAAAGGGAAATCTCATGTGAGTACAGGGGAATAGAATGAAAAATGCTTTTCGGACGGATGGGAGACCCGCCAGGAGTCTAAGAAAGCGATGCGACTGAGTAACCTGCAGAAGCGCTTTGAAAGGGACCCAGTGGACCTCGGTACATTTTTACCAGGGACAGTCAAATTATCGTAGGCCGTAGAGTATGGAAGGTTAAAGTCTCCACCCACAATAAGGTATTATTATTTCGCAATTTTTGCAAAAACATTGTGGAGAAAATGTAGTTGGTTAACATTGGGCGCATAGATGTTACACAGTATAAAGGGAGTACCATTCCAGGTCCCGTTCAACAGCACATACCGACCTTGGGTGTCGAGGATAACCTTGGATGAAAGGAAGGGGCAAGAGTCCCTAAGCAGTATGGCAACACCTGCTTTCTTATGTACGGAGGAGGCTGAATAAGCCCTTGGATAGTGTGATGAGAGGAACTTAAAGGAATTGTGAGGTATAAAATGTGTTTTATTGCAGTAGGATAATGTCTGCGTTGGAGGATTTAAATTCCCTATAAGCCAAATTATGCATGGTTTGTGAATGAAGCCCCTTCACATTGAGGGAAATCAACTTGTACATAGCCATAGGGAGAACATGGTAGAGGGGCCAACATATGGAGATATGTGTAGGATGGCAGAGGAAGGTAGATGGGAGCCAAAGACTGACCTGGTGAGTAGACCAAGGACTGCAGGACCTGAGGTTCGGTGCCAGGAGAGTCCATTCCGCAGGTAGGAAAAAGAGTGTGGGGAGAAGGAAAAGAAAACCAATCTGTAAACAGTATAAACAATAAGAGATATGTGACATATATACAGCATATTGAAATATGCACCGAAAAAGTAAAACAAAGTGTGTATACGAACATATGGTAAATGCAACACAGTAGTGTAAACCTAAGGAATCTCCTAAATCGGCATGGATGTAGCCAATGTCCAGCCATGCCTTTTGGAGAACAACATTAATAAGGGTGGTAACCCATGGATCTCTCGTGGGGGGCGGGTAGTTGTATAAGAGCTACAGAAGCTGCGCTCCCAGACCCGCCTCAATGAAAAAAGAAAAACAAACATAACTCTACAGCGCCCCAGTGTAGATATTCTTGAAACAACTATCAGTGTGGAAAACAGTAGGCAATCAGCAGTTTCCACGGGAGGTGGAAGCAGAAACAGGAGCACGCGGTCTTCGCAGGGGAGTATCCACGGAGGCATCCATCCTCACAGATTTCTTCCTGGGAGTAACTTTTTGCCAATTGGATGGCTCAGGGCCTAGTTGAAGCAATAGGTCCCACCCCGACAAGGTCGGACAAGTGATACGGAGGTCAGAGCAAAAAGACGATAAGTCTTCCGGAACGCAGAGGGTGGCGCTCCCGCCATCTCTTCGAGCAGTAAGGCTGAAGGGGAAACCCTAGCGATATATATAGAATGTTATCACGGAGGAGAGTGAGGAGAGGCTGCAGACTCCAATGTTGCAGGGTTGACCAAGACAAATCTGGGTATAGTTGAATTGGGTCTCCATCCCACTCCAGGGAGCGTAGCTTGCTAGCTTTATGGAGAATGTCTTCCTTAACGGAAAAGTAGTGAAGTCTGCATATTACATCTCTGGGGTTGGAGGTCGATCCCCTAGGTCGCAATGCTCTGTGAGCCCTGCCTAGCTCAATCTTATGGGTGGAGGAAAGGCCCAGGATATGATTAAAGATCGTCTGCAAGGTGGCTGGAAGATCCTTAGGTCCGGTGGCTTCCGGGAGGCCTTTGATGCGTAAATTGTTGCGTCTACCTCTATTATCGAGGTCTTCAACATGGCGTTGCAAGTCACGGGTCATCGCAGCCTGTTCAACATAAGTAGATTGAAGTTTGTACACCTCCTTGTTTTGTAGTGTGAGGGTGAGATGTGAGAAATCATTGCGGAGAATCTTTATTTGTGATTTGCAGGTGTCCCTGACCTCCTGAACAAGGAGACGAAAATCTTGTTTTGTGGGGATATGTCTGAGACAGTCCCTCCACGAGGCAAAGTCCTTCCCGTCAGCCTCCGAGGAAGAAGGGGACCAGGCAGCCAGCCACGATTTGCGCTTGAGAGGAGTCCCATGAGGGGCAGGAGGTAAAATATGGCTGGGGCCAGGGGTACAGTCTGCTGGTATAGGGTGGTTTTTGAGGGGCTCTGGGTGTGCAAGCCTCCACAACTGTGTCCAAGATAGTGAGCGGGAGTGCGAGCAGCACTGGCATCCCCTGATTTGGGGGTATGTTGTGGCTGCGGGGTCTCCCCCTGGAGGTGCTGCCCAGATCTGTGGTGGTGAGGAATGGTCATCCGGTCAGCAGGGACAGTAGGGGAATCAGTCTGCAGTTGGGCCTGTACCTTCCCTGGTGTGAGATGAAGTGGACTCCTTGAGGAGCTGGAGGGAGATCATCAGCTGCTTGCCAGGCACCAACAGGTGCAGCATCAGGAGGCTCCACTGGGAGCAAAGGTGAGGGTGAGTCTGGCAGGCAGCTGCCCGCAGGCATGATTGAGTACCGGGAACAGGGCAAAACAGAGTCCGGTGACTCACCCACAACACCTGGAGATCGCCTCTCCGCCATGTGCATCGGCCGGGAATCCGCCGCCATCTTGCCACGTGTCATGCGGTCGGAGCCTTCTAAAAATGTAATCGAAGAGCCCAATCGTGAGGTGTTCTGCGGTTGGGCAGCTGATTTAGAAGACCACTGGTTCTTGTTCTGCTTCATTCGGGACAACGGCAGAGTTGCTGTAGGGCAGGTATGTGGGGGCCTAGCACGGTGCTCACTCAGACATGCAGCCATGCCCCCCTGAAGCCCCCTTTTGAACCTTCTGAGTATCTGAAGTTTTGTACTTTAAAGATGGCTCTACTGGTCGCTCTCACTACTGCCCATAGGGTTAACGAGATCCAAGCCCTCCTCTTGGTAAACCCTTTTTTTTAGGTCTTTGAAGATAGATTAGTCTTAAAAACCGACCAAGGGATTTTTACTTAAAGGAGAACTATGAGGTGAGTGCTTTTCACTCACCTCATAGTCCTAGCCGACCTGTGACAATGAGACTGTCACAGGTCGGCTCAGTAGATCGGGAGGTGAGCGAACACATACCGGGTTCGCTCACCGCTCGATCGTGTCACGGCTCTCTGCCGTGACAGGGGGAGGGGCTGGATTCCCCTCTCCCCGCTCCGATCTGCAAGCACTGACTGGCGGAACAGACGGGGGAGGGGGCGGGTACAGCTGGCTCTGCCTCTAGATAGGCAGCGCCAGCTGTCACTCACGCAGCTGGGCGGATCCCGTTGTTTAAGTCGGCATCTGCTCCGGCTGCGGCGTCTCAGTATACACGAGCTGTAGCTCGCGGTATACTGAGCTTAAAGTTCTCCTTTTAAGGTTTTCTCTAAGTTTCACAGGTCCCAATACATTGTATTCCCTTCCTTCTGTTTTAGGGCAGCTAATAATTCCAATTTATTGGGTATCAGAAATTGCATTTTGAGGTACTTAGATTTTACTAAAGACTTCAGGAAATATAAGGCCCTGTTTCTTTTGCATACAGGTAAAAAGGAGGTTCTACAGGCTTCAAAACACTATTAATAGATGGATTAGGCAAGCTATTGCTTTTAGCTTTTAGGGAGGTTTGGCTCATTCAACCAGGGCCCTGGCCGCCTCCTGGGCGGAGCAAGTAGGGGCCACTCCAGAACAAATCTGCTGTGCTGCCATGTGGTCTAACTACTTCGCTTTCTATTGTCCTTATCGGTTAGACCTTCTCTCTGCTCAGGATCAGGCTTTTGGGAGAAAGATTCTTCAGATGGTGGTCCCATCCTAATTGGTAAGTTCTCGCTCATCCTCTCATGTGTTGTCCTGGAAAGATGACTAGAGAAAATCAGAGATAGACCTACCAGTAACTCTGTTTCTGGGAGTCTTTCCAGGACCGCAGAGTTCCCTCCCTTTTTATGGTTTGGTATGTTTTTATTTCAGTTCGTTCCCGGTTCTCGGCAAAAAATACACAATACACAATACCCAGCACAGCCCAGAGAAAGCAAGGTTCCCCCAGCCAGAGTTCCAACAAAGTGTATGTTTTGTCCAGAGGAGGGAACACAAGTACCGATGGTCTACTAGAGGGACTGCCTTTTTAAATCCTGATGTGTTTGTGTTTCCTGCCTTTGGGGGTGGAGTCATGCTCTCATGTGCTGTCCTGGAATAACTCCCAGAAATGGCATTACAGGTAAGTCTAAGGCTGGGTTCACACCTGGGCGTTCCAAATACGAGCGTTTCATGCTCGTTTTTTGCACGTTTCAAAACACGTTTTTTTTGTTCACTGAAACGTGCGTTCCATGCTCGTTTTTTAACCTCCCTGGCGGTATGATATTTTTTTTTTTCTCTCTCTTTTTTTGTTTTTTTTTGTTTAACTGCCCGCCGGTTACGCCTCCCTGCGATGTGGACGCTCACAAGGGACGGAACCCAAGAGACGGCAGCGGCCGGAGGACACAGTGGGGATCGCGGACAAGGTAAGACCTACGCTGTATTCCCGAGTGTGGCTCGGGGTTGCTGCTTTTGTAACCCCGAGCAACACTCGGGAATAGCAATGGATGCGCGCTGCAATTGGCCCCTACGCGCGAAAAAGAAGCTCAAGTACTTTATCACGCGTAGGGTGTTTTTCAGCGCGACAAATCGCGCTGAAATACGCCCGGGTGGAAACCATAGTGATTCATAGGATTTCACTTCCTGCGTGCTTTTCAGCACTTCGATCAGCGCTGAAAAACGCCCAGGTGTGAACCCAGCCTAACTCCTGATGATTTATGGGTTTTTTTTTCTGAGCCTAATGATGTGGAACCTTCTTTCTGGCCTAGCTTTATCATTAGGGAGGGATGCTAGGCTATTTGTATGTAAGTGAAGCCTTCTATCTGGCTCTGTCCATGGCAAACCAACCCCAATCTCCTGAAACACAACCAATATTTATGCATGTTTGGGACTGAAAAGTTGGACATCTGTACCAGAAATTTGGTATAGCAAGCAAAAGAAGAGTTGCATAAAAATTTACATGAAACTTACAGGAAGAAACTTTTCCAACTAAAGTTGTTGCTGAAAAAGGGCAGGATGGCATTAATAAGGCTAAGAACATGGCTAATGTTGGTTGGCTTTTTTTTTTTTTTTGTACATGATTACCTCAAGAAAAAGCTTAATTGACTTTATTTATAGATATACTGTTGAAATGTAATGATAACCTAGCATGCCAATTGATTTGGTCATCTTGATACTTTAACCCTCACTCTCCGCTTATTATAGATCGCACTTCCAATTAGCATGCCAGATAAAATCTTTCTCTGATCACAAAACTTTCTCAAGCTATCTACTTTGTATTAACTTTTTTTTTTTACTGAATTACTTTACTCAGACTGTTATAAAACAATAGTGATTGAGCTACCATTTTGATCTGCTTCATTGCAGAGTACGCTATGTATTGTACAACAACGCAATAAAACTGGCTTACACCAATTGGTCACAGCCATTCAAGACGCGTGGTGAGTATTGTAGGGCTTTCATACCATTCATGTTCTTCTAAGTGTTACAATAGTTATTTTCTTCTGGGGGATCAAATTAACAAAGCATTGAATTCAAAATGTATCTTGTAGAAGCCTTCACATCTGGCTTTTGAGGTGGTATTGGGCTCTTTTGCTAATTTACATAACCTATAGTTCTCTTTTTCACTCACTGTCTTCTGCTAACACTCAGGATAAAGTTCAAAATATTAGAATTGCACAACCATCGATTCAATTTTACATTGCCCTACTCTTGTAACCATTCATCCGACAGAATTTGTATGATTTAATACTGCATGTAAAGATACATGTTTTAATATACAAAGCAGCCCTAGTTTTTAAACCCTGCTAGCCCACATTTATGCATATACCTAAGATTACTAGTAGTATTCCTAGATAATACTTATAAAAGTCTTGGCTGACAATGCTCTACTGTTGTGCCCATTTGGAGTAGGTTTAGCTGTTTTGTTAACCGTACGGAGTAGCCCATAGGAACTTAGTGATATTAAAGCTTTATAGGGGTGTGTGTGTGTTTGTTTTTTTTTTTTTGTTTTTTTTTTTATTTCTATAACTAGGAGGCCCATACATCAAGAAATTGTTTGGTGTATTTTGTTTGAAAATTGTTTAATTCCTTGTTTCCTAGTGGCTCCACGAAGCACCCACACCCTGCACGGGTGCCTCCATCAGCTAAGCTGAGCTATGGAAGCACTCATGCGTGCTCGTGCCTGCAAGTGGCTGTGTGCGTCCATATACACGTACAGCACTCCTCTCCACCCAACAGGTTGATTGACGGCAGAAGGAGCCTATGGCTACTGTGCCATCAATCTCCTCCCCCGCAACCAGGAAGTTAGGACGGATGATCGCTTCGGAGACTGGACTTAAAAGGGTACTGGGCTTTTTTTTACGATAATAAAAAAAAATGTAATGAGGTAAAAATCGCCCAGCCTGTAGTAATCCTTTAACTTTTCTTTCATAGGGTGGCGTTTCAGACAAATTCAATAACTGCTAGATTGTCAGTCCAGGGTTTCCCTGACCACTGTTAACATACTCAGAATATAAAAGATGCAGGAAGAGGCAAAATTGTTTAAGGCTGTAGCTAGTGGTGTATGTCACAAGGAACATACAAGTATAAGGCAAGATACTATATCTGGATGACTGCGAGGTTATATGTATTGCATGATCTACCATGAAAATATCTTTATACAGAATGTAGAAGTGCAGAACTTTTATTCACAGTGCAAAATCGGCACTTACAGTGCATCTGTACCTAGACTATAGACATTAAATGGATTTACATATTCTTAACCAGTAGTGGCTCATTCATGCCATAAGCGGACACTGGCGTTTTCCAGCAACTGAACAATGCCAGTCACCACTAGGGTACATGGAAAATAATCTTTGTATGTCCCGTACAGACCACTACATGGGTATGTTGTGCAGTGTGAAAAAGACATGCTGCATTTTTTCCCCACAGTGCACTGGATCACACTGCAGGTCACCACAGTGCAGCACACCATGCTACTGTGCAGAAGCCTGGAAAATAATAAATAAAAATTCAGTGTGGTGCACTGAAATGGCACATCATACCACCATACTTGTTTGCACACTTAAAGTGAGCATTTTAGCATGTGGGCTAGTGTAAATAAGACCTAGAAGTGCTTTAGTACAAGTCATTACTGACCTGTAGCTGCTTGTAACGTGAACAAATTTTGTTCTCTGATTGGTATCAGTAGATTCTTAACAGCTTAGAAATACCTGCTGTTTGTTTACATCGGAGGACTGGAAGGGTGCCAAGATAAATTTCCCCACAATGCCCATATCTAGAGATGGCAAGGCAGGAAGACATCAGGCAGTTCAACACATACAAATATTTCCATAGTTTAGGCAAATTAAAAAGGTTACAAACAAGCAGGCCCGGATTTCCCACAAGGCCACGAGGCCCGGCCTCGGGGCGGCAGCGGTGACCTTGTGGGGAAGTTGCCGGTGTAAGGTGTCCACCGTCATCCCCCGCCCTGCCATCTGGTTGACATTCTCAATTGATGGGGAGGGGGGGCGTATTGTGGAACCTGGCCTTGGGGCGGCAGGGAAAGTAAATCCGGCCCTGCAAACAAGTGGTAAGATGTGCAACCAATAAAGCAGATCATAGTCACAATTGTGATGTGGTATTCCTGCCAAGAACCTTTTTAAGACTCTTCACTATTTTAACACCGCTACAAAGATACAAAGGACAATGTGCCCAACACATTAAAATTGCAATGACAATTGAACTGGAAAGAGACTACATGAGCAAATAATTTCCACAAAGATTGGACAATAAAGAAAGAGACCAGCAGTAGCAAGTAAAGGGAAGAGAAAAAAGCAAAAAGCAAGACCCTGCCCTCGGCTAACTTCCTGTAAAGTGGCACATCTGTACAATGTAATAGAATCTGCTGCAGCAAAAATGACATTTTATAAAGAAGAAAACAAAAGTGTGGGGTACCCCCTCCCAAACAATGTTTTTGTGCCAATGGGGACAAGGGCCTCTTCCCCCACAACCCCTGGGGTGTTGTGGGGGTGTGAGCAGGGGGGGCTTATTCACTTCAGGGTACCCCTTTAATAAAGGGGCACCCAGATGCGCCCCCCTGCTTACAGATGTACGGCATCTGACAGGTGAGGCATGATTGGGCAAAGTAATCATGACTTTGCCCAATCATGGCTCTTCAGTGCACAGGCCAGGGCTTCACCAGGCACTGAGCAGTGCCTTGTGGGGTGCTCGGTGGGCTATTAGTTCGTGTCTTGGCCGAACACACAAACTAGTGAACTCTTGGTCGACTCTAACATCGAGCCCCAACACTAGCCCTGATGCAGTCACACCAGCGGTAGGTCTGCCCTTGTCTGAGTTTAAGCATTGGAGTCCTTAGGCTGGAGCTATGATGAAGGCTGGTTTAAAAAGAATGTCATTATTTTAGTGTGCATAATCGGGTCACTTTTAAAATGCAACATTCCAGGTGATTAAGATGAAATACCCCGATACTCATGTAATTTGAACTGCTTTTCTTAGTATGGAGTCTAGTTATTCAGTCTACACTTAAATGTGCGGATCCCCTTTTACATGTTAATCATATTTTTAAGTGCATAACCTGATCTTTTTTTTCTGCTTTGCCATGTCTTGGTGCATTTGTCAGAAACTTGCATGGCAAGTACATAACCCTTTTCTAAACTCTGCTACATCCCTCATTTCTATGTGCAGGATCTTTGGCAATATTGAAATTCCTTTGCCACCACTAACTGACCCAGTTCCATTATACAGCTCTTAACCAGTTTAGTTGGATAAGGTTCAACAATTGGGCCTAGATTACTTGCTGTGTAAAGATAGCCCTTCTACCTCATAACTACTTTACCCTTTCATTGGATCTGCTGCCCCTGTGTACCCCTGAGAAGCAGAACAGATTTCATAGAACCTTTTGAAAGAGTCCACATCTACTTGCTTCACAACATTTGCTGTGCCAAATTTCAACTTTAAAGATGTAGTGCACATGTCTGCTGCTATTAATGGGGGAGAGGGAGAGAGATTGTAAATCTATGGTCTCCAGTGTATTAGCAGTGTGTACTCTATATATAGAGTACACACTGGAGACCATAGATTTACAATTATCCTCTGCTAACATGAATGGATTAAATGATCCATATGTAGCCCTGTACTATGGATCATTTAACCCATTCATGTTAGCACAGGATAATTGTAAATCTTTTGTTGCAGTGCACTCTATATGTACATGTACTATGTACTACATATAAAATGCACTGCAACAATAGATTTACAATTATCCCCTGCTAACATGAATAGGTTAAAGGATCCATAGTACAACTCCATGTTATGTACTACGGATCACTTAACCTATTCATGTTAGCAGGGGATAATTGCAACTCTATTACTGCAGTGTACAGGCAGGGCCTGCCTTTGGGGTGTGCGGGCTGTGCGGTCGCACAGGGCGCCATAGCAACATGGGCGCCTGGCGACTGGCACAGATCCTGTCCCCAACGGCCTTCAATGATCGCCCGCGGGCGCTGCGCCCCTCGGTGCGGGCGCTGGACGGATCAATCAGCTGTCAGCTCAGACAGGCAGCACAGCAGTGACAGTGTCACTGGCAGCCTGTGTATTACTCATTAAGATGGCCGCCGCTCGGGACAGTGTGACGGCCATCTTTAAAACTGGAAAAAGTACTGGCAGGCCAGGCCACAGGCGGATCCTGCAGGAAAGACGGCGTGGGCGGCTGTCCCTGCCCTGCTTGGAGGAGCAGGGATAAGGAGCTCATGTGGCATGCGCACTGAGAAGACAAAGGCGGCAAGAATTCGCAGAAGCAGGCAGCAGATCTACAAAACTCTTTTCTGTAAGTAAATTCTTTTTTTATAAATGCAGTGTACTGCTTGATGTCTGTTTTTTTGTATATTATTAGTTACATAGGGTGTTTCTTAAAGGAACAGTATATACAAAAGTAAAAAAAAATGCTTTATTGAAATTATGTCTGATATTTGATAGTAAATTTACAGGTAGCGGTATTATACCATGTGATTTACTGTATAGGTGGCGTAATTATACTGCATGATTTACAGTATAGGTGTTATTATACTGTGTGGTATGCTGTATAGGTGGCATCATTATACTGTGTGGTATGCTGTATAGGTGGCGTTATTATACCATGTGCTTTACAGTATAGGTGGCGTAATTATACTGCATGATTTACAGTATAGGTGTTATTATACTGTGTGGTATGATGTATAGGTGCCGTTATTATACCATGTGATTTACAGTATAGGTGGCGTAATTATACAGCGTCATTTACAATATAGGTGGCGTTATTATACCATGTGATTTGCAGTATAGGTGGCGTTATTGTACCATGTGATTTGCAGTATAGGTGGCGTTATTATACCGTGTGATTTACAGTATAGGTGGCGTTATTATACCATGTGATTTACAGTATAGGTGGCGTTATTATACCATGTGTTCTGTTTTTTGTTTTTACTTTTCTAGATGTACTTAAAAAAAAGGGTGTGCAGGACAACCTCCTATAGGCCTGGGACCGGCTTCTGTGGTGTCCGCGGGGAGCTGGGGAGGAGATGGACGTACCCTCCCCGTTCTATGGAACCAGGAGCGATGCAGATTGCATCACTTCCGGTCCCTGGGCTGTCAGTTCTGGGCTCCTGCAGCCCAGCTATAAGCTATTACTTCAATAGCTTATTTCCAGTGTAAAGGTGACACTAGGGGTCTTTTGGACCCTCAGCATCACCTTTAAAGAGTACCTGTCACCACCATCTGCTATCACATGGGGGGGCTTGATTGAGAGCAATCAAAGTTAAAAAAAACAACAGTTTTAAAAATTAAATTAAATAAATCTAAAAACAATTTACATTTTTTTTTTAAAGTTCTCCACCCTGCGAGCACGCGCATCACCACGTAAGCACGCGTCGGGTGCGCCTACGTACGAAAACGATGAACGCACAACACATGTTGGGTATGGCCGTTCACGCAGGAGTGAGAGCAATAATTCTGGGGCCAGTAATTTTGGGTATCTCTAAATTGACTACCTGTGGGGGCTTTTAAAGCGTCATCTATGGACTTTTTGGGGTACTGAAGTTTGTCGCCATTTTACGAAGGCGTAAAACCTGGGCATGTTGGGTATTTCTGTGTGTTTTGGGGCATTTAGGTACATTTCACACAATTTTGTGGTTTGATACGGAGTTGCGCTAATATCGTGCAACATAAAAATTTGCAACTGCCGCCATTTTATTCTATAGGGTCTCGGCTTTCAGAAAATATATAATGTTGGGGGGTTTTAAGTTATTTTCAGGCCTAAAATGTGAAATATAACATGGGTGCAAAAAAATTAAAAAAAAAAGGCTTCAGTCATGAAGGGGTTAATACTAGGGCTGGTACTGATTAAAATTTTCTAGTTCGATTAATCAAATTTTTTTTTAAATCGATTAATTTCGATTCATTATAACGCACATACAGATCCAACTACTTTTAGCTGATCTGCTTGCATTGCAACTCTGCATTAGTCAGTGGTAAATGTATTATACACTATCACCCGACACTAGTTAGTTTCAACAATCTATGATGACTTAACTTCACAGTTCACACAAATACGCTTTAAATTCAAACTGTAGCACTGACGTAAGTTTTTTTTTTTTTTTTTTAAACTTTAAGAAAAACGTAGAGTTAGTTTAATTATAAAATGTATACAGTATACTGACTGTCAGTCACTTTATAGTAGGCAAGTTTTTATTTATTTCTTTACTTTTTTAAATTTTTATTTCTCTTTCATTTTTTATTTGTTAGAATTTTTTTTCTTTTATTTTTTTAATCTTACTATCTTTTATTTTTTATCATTTTTCATGATTATTTTTTACGTTTTCATAAATGTTTATTTTATTTTTTTCACTTAGCTAGCTCCTGTGTGATGGCAATAAAGTTAACAAGCCCCTGTGTGATGGCCTTTTGGAGGTGACAGGTTCTCTTTATTGAACCTGCCACCTCCAATACAGGAGTTCTAGCACAGCACTGTGCTAGAACTCCTGTGGCAGCTGGGAGGAAGGGCTGCGAGTGCAGCTCTCCTCTCACTGTCTATATGGTAGCGCCGGGCCTGGGCCCAAGTGGCTCCGTTGGCTAAAGGTGGGAAGGGGGGAGGAGCCTGGTGACGTCGATGTCCGTGACGTCACCAGATCTCCGACGGGACACGGAAGGTAGCGGAGAGGTGAGTACTGATCAAATGAATTTTGATCGATTAAAAAATGTAATGATTAATCGTTAATTTCCGCAGCCATAGTTAATACCTTTAGAATAAATGTTTTATTTTTATCATAGCTTGTAATCAGTTTCTTGGGGACTTAATGGAATGGGAGGCTTTAAATGGAGCCGTATTGGAGAAATGGGTGTGGCCACTGAAAGGGTGTGGTTACTGAGGGGTGTGGTCACTAGGGGGCGCTGTAAAGCTTTCTCGCACAGGGCGCCTGAAGGCCTAAGGCCGGCCCTGTGTACAGGAGTGAAACTGTGAGTGAGGGAAGCTGGGATGGGGCTGGCTGTAAATCTATTGCTATAGTGTACTGGACGTGTGTAATGTATATGTAGTACATATATACAGCACACACCTCCACTACATTGCAGCAATAGATGTACAATTCTACCCTGCTAACATGAATAGGTTAAATCATGATCCATAGTACATAACATGTAGTTGTACTATGGATCATTTTAAAGTCACCTGTCCCTTTAAAAAAAAGTATCAGTAATTGGTATCGGCAAGTACATGAGGGGAAGTACTTGTACTTGGTCCTGAAAAAGTGGTATCGGGATATATATATATATAAATACATACACACACACACACACACACACACACACACACACACACACACACACACACACACACACGCCAGATTATTATGACAACCTGGCGTTTGTAGGCAAATTAGCTGTAATTTCGCACTGAAGTTGCTAGAGGACCAGACCATTATAAATAGGGAAGCAGGTTGTTTACAGCTACAGTAAAAGTGATTTTTTTTTCCTGAAGATATGTGTAAACAACGCGATTTAATTTTGAACGTGGGATGATTGTTGGGGCTCAAGCCATGGAGCGAGTATCAGCAAAACAGCAGAATTTGTTAAATGTTCAAGAGCAGCTGTTGCTAAAGTGTTTAAAGACTGGACTGTCAGCCGAAAATCTGGGTCTGAACATGTGAATTGTGGCCGTCAGCGACTAGTCAATGTTAGGGCAGAACGGAGAGTGGCAAGACTGGTACAAGACAACAGAAGGGCAACAGTGCAGTGTCAGATTCCTCGCATCACCTTTCAACATCTTGTGGAGTCACGAGGCGGCACAACGAAGTCTTCTCGTGGAGTCATCTTGTGGCCCAACGAAGTACTGATTGGGTAGTCATAATAATCTGGTCACTCGGTGTATGTATGCATGTATGTTTTTTATTATTTTTTTAATTTTAAGGTATTTAATGTATTTTGACAGCCGGTTAGCAAGATACTGAAGCTTGGCCCAGCTGGAGATTCCTTCATCTACACAGTTTAGCGTAGATGGAGGAATCTGTTGCACTTTTTCTATCTGACCATAGAAAATCTGTTCCCAAGTCATTTGAAGCACAAAGTACTGCTTCATTGCAGAGTACGCTATGTTTTGTATAACAATGCAATACAACTGGCTTACAACAACTAGTCAGTCATTCAAAACAATTGAGTATTGCAGGGCTTGCATTCCATGTGTAAAATGGCAACCAGCTTTAATAGTCACTAAATATCCTCCTCCTGCATCACTCTGATGGGTGGCCTCACTAACCAATAGTGTGATGTGTAGAGCCAATTTCTAAACTTGCTCAATTGGTGCTTTGGTATTCAGGACTCTGTGGGTGCTCTGCAAGTAATTGAAATAATACGAGGTTGTGTGCTTTGAACTGTAAGTTGCTGTTTAAAGCAGAGCTCCTGGTAAACTACTAAATAGTTGCACTACATATTTATACAGTTTACCTGCCAATGGATTTGTAATTCTATACACCAAGTCTAATTTACATAATCCATACCCAGGAAGATGACCCTTTTGGTTCAGCAATGCAGTTTTCTCTGCTGCTTGCTTATTGGGCCCAGAATCAACATAATCACTCCTGTCCAATAAGCAAGGAGCTGATCCAGGTAGAGGTTGCCTAAACCATAAAGTAGCGTGAGTGGTGAAGATTGTGTGTGTGTGTGTGTGTGTGTGTATAAAAAAAATGATAGATCAAGACTGTAAATCCTTTAGTAGAAAAGGTGTAAACATGTAACTTTTCAACCATGTCTTTAGCTGTTTCTCTAAACTCCCACTTTCATACTTTATGTAAGCCTGCAGGTTTGCATTAAACTGAAACATGTTTTTTTTTGTTTTGTTTTTTTTTAGATCTACCGCAAAGTCCACGACAAATGTATTCTTCTCTGCAGGGGCGTTCGGGAGGGATGGTAGTCATCACTGTCATCCTCAGTATCTCGATGTTCATGCTCCTGGTTGGCCTTGCAGTCACCTTTGCAACACATAAGTGAGGGTGCTCCCACATTCTCCCTGGCTCTTTCCTGTACTTTATTTGTGCTTGTTGAGATTTGTGGTTTTGTTTTGTTTGTGTTTTTAAGGAAAATAACGTTTTCTAAATAGTTATTGATCTAAAATTTTGAGTAGGATAATAAAGTCTGATTTGGAACAAATTTATTATTTGTGGTTTATATGTTCTAGAATGTATCAAGTTTACTGAAGTGAAACGCTGCTTATGTATTCTTTTTTTATACGTCAGTTCAAAATAAATGTACTATTGATGGTTAACATGGGCACAAAATGTCATCAAATTGCACTTGAGATCTTTGGAAAAGGTTGTTTTTTTTTTGGCACAGATGCAGCTCTTGACATGTTTTTGACCAATCGGATACAGGCATATTTTCAGATGTGGGACAGCCTACAGCAGTTACCTATTTTTGTCATTTGCTGTCCACTCTCCGTTAAACTTAGTTTTGCTACACACACACACCATGGTCTATCCTATTCATAAAATTCAGAGTGTTGGGTAGCCAGCAGAGCCCTACAAAACAAAATTTCATGATTGCAGAAGTGCCAATTTACATAGTTACTTGACAGGTTACATGACCAGTTCGACTCAAACATCGCTAGTTCGTGTGTTTGCCGAATACACAGACTATCAACTGTGAGCCATGATTGGGCAAAGTTATGATGACTCTGCCCAATCAAGGCTCACCTGTTACAACTGTAAATAGTTGGGCGGAGCTAGCTGTCACTGCTAGCTCCGCCCAATTTAAGTTGTCGGCATCTGTCAAAATGCCATTCTGCGGTGGGTGTTCGTTGCAGCGGACAAGGCGGTGGTCATCCTTTAAAAAAAAAAAAAAAAATTCTATTCTATTTTGTCGTCGACAAAGCTGGACGTCGTGATTGACCCTGGATTACGTCGGTGGATTTTTTTTTTTTATAAAAGAGTTGTAAAAAAAAACCCCCCACACACAGAATTTTTGACAAGCACTCCTTATTCACGAGAGGGCTGGGCACACATCGGGTGCCCCTGATGTGAATAAACCCTCTGCCTGCGCCCCCACAGCCAACGCCCCAGGGCTTGTGGGGAAGAGGCCCTTGTCCCCATCGGCACGGGAACAAGGTGCTTTTCCAGGGGCGAAAATAACCCTCCCAGTGCCGAGGTCATGTAGCCTGGTTTGAGAGGGGGGGG
>NW_017308316.1:167006-167577 GCF_000935625.1 Nanorana parkeri | reverse complement strand
GTTGGTGGCGCTGGGTGGGGGGGGGGGGGGGGGGGACGAGCCAGCTTTCCCTGTCTATGAGCTTGTCTTCTCTGGACATGGGATAATTTATCAAATTTTGTTAATGAACTGAGCTTCCTAAAATCATTGCACAACCTCTGATGGTCTGGCAAGGAACTTGCTCTCAACTGTGAGAATCAAAACCAGCCCCCTGTTGCCAGTGCCTCAGTTGTATATTTATTGCGCGGTATGTAAAGTAATTAAAAAAACGTACAATCTGCCCATCTTGGACAGGCAGATCGTACTTGCGATCATCGCAAGCCCGCCCCCCTGAGGGGCAGGCTTCCGATAACTGCAATTCTGACCGTGCAGTGTGCGCGTGTGCACACCGGCCCGTTCGGCAGTTATCTCTCGATCATGCTAAAAACCAGCCGAAAATCGTACAATTCTCAGCTGGTTTTCCAACATGCTCGAAATACAAAAGTCGTGCGACAGTACAGTAGAAATCGTCGCACGCCTTCCATACACTGCACGATTATCGTACGATCGCGGATTTCACGCGATAATCGTGCAGTGTATGGGCACCTTTTTA
>NW_017308316.1:166429-166877 GCF_000935625.1 Nanorana parkeri | reverse complement strand
CGTCATAATTGTGCGGGGTATGGGCCCCTTTTTACCAACAACCCTTTTTTTTTTTTTTTTTCTTTTGGGTTTTATTTGATCATTCAACTAAGCCATCCTGCACAGGTTCCTCATTGATTGGGTAAAGATTCTTTTTTTTTTAATTCTTTATTTTATCATTTTTTTTTAAGTTTACACCATACATGGAAAGGCAATGCAGGAAAAAAAAAAGGAAACATTATATGCATAATACAATCCTATGCAAGTATGTACCAACAAGGTCAATTCATTACTATCTAAACACATTATTTAACCATACAGGCACCAAAGGGAAAAAAGAAAAAGATGTAACTTTCTGACTCGTGGTGAGACTAAAGAGGGGTAGTCGGGTATGTAAGCCGGCCACGCTATCATTTGGGGTGTCTGATGTGTTTTGCTGGCCCGTGCCTTATTGATAAGGGCTTTCTTT
>NW_017308316.1:156114-166386 GCF_000935625.1 Nanorana parkeri | reverse complement strand
AGGGTGCCATCTTAAATGTCAGGATATTGGGTCAATATGAGGGAGGGATAGGGAAGGGACCGGGTGGTGTGTTAATGTTTGTCGATGGAACCTGGGGTCTAAGTGAAAGAATGGGCGGAAAGGAGAGAAACTTCAGTGGGGGGTGGCTAAAGGTGCTAGATCATAGTGCGGTATGTTAGTGTCCCCAATGACTGTCATGTTTTCGGTTACACTCCGAAGGTAAGATATATTCAGGCAACCTCATGAACTCCATCCAGGGATGCCATGTATTACAGAATGAGGTATAATTTTGATTGATTGAGCTCGTGAGATCCTCCATGAGGTAGATATCATGGATGCGGTCTAAAACCGGATAAGCGGTGATTCGGATTTTTTCCAGAAAGCCGGTATACAAGCCCGAGCTGCGTTGACTATGTGTCTGGTAAGGGAGCGAGAATAGACACGCAAAGGTATATTGTTGTGATGTAAGAGGAAGAAGACAGGGTCTCGAGGAACCAGGGCATCAGTAAATTTTTGAGCAAGAGCGTGCGCCTTATCCCAAAACTGCTGAAGGGCCGGACAAGACCAGAATATATGGAGCATACCTGCGGAGGACTATTGGCACCGCCAGCACTGGTCTGGTGACTCCGGGAGTAATGAGTGGAGGACTTGCGGTACCATCTAGTCACTATTTTGTAGCCCGATTCTTGGTACCTATTGCTAATTGAAGAACGGTAAGGAAGAGACAGTAATTTAGTTGCGGCTTCTGGTGGTATAGCAATCCGAAGTTCCTCCTCCCACCTTGAGAGGAACCATAGTGGGGGTAGGTCTGGCTGTTCGATCAGTTGCGTGTAGCAGAAGGAAAGGACGTGTCGTGAAGGGTCAGTTTGGATACAAAGTTGTTAAAATGGAGTAAGTGGTCTTTTATGATTGTGCACCGGGGGATTAGTGGAGAGAAAATGGGATAGGCGCATGGCGGACCAGAAGTCAAGAGGTCCGTATTCCGGTTGGGTGCAGGGCCACTCCGTGCTCTTCAAGAGATGCATGGCTTTATAGATGTAAGAATACCACCTCTATGTGGAGCAATGAGGTGGAAAAAGAAGTTATACTCCAACCAAAATTAGATAATCAGCCAAATGGCTTACTTTATTGATTAGAAAAATATAATTTATACATTTAGGAGAATATGAACACAGCAGACACCGTGACAAGAACCTTATATTAAAATTGGCAACGTTGTCAATGCATCACACTTAATAAAAATAATGAAGCAACACCATACCCACGACCCTTTCTATTTAAGTATAATAACCACTGGTATAAATCACTGTGGATGATGGCAGAGACCACCTCGAGGTGAATATCCACTCCCCTCTAGAGCAGAAAACACATTCCAATATATGTTAACCCCATCCTGGGTATTGGTAAAGAATTTAGGAATGATTCAAACGGATCTGGTGTGATCTCCTTGTAGCTGACAAGAAAACATTGCTTCAATGAATTTACACTTTGATGGCAGAATAGAAACTGTTGCGCTTTTGAGATTCAAAATAACATTTCATTCCATGAGGACAACAATCAGAGAAGGCCACTATGTGGTTAATCTTGAAAGGCCAGCATGTAGCCAAATATTCACGATCAGAAGAGCTGTAATAAAGCAATCCGAAGTTCCTCCTCCCATCTTGAGAGGAACCATAGTGGGGGTAGGTCCGGTTGTTCGATCAGTTGCGTCTAGCAGAAGGAAAGGACGTGTCATGGAGGGTCAGTTTGGATACAAAGTTGTTCAAATGGAGTAAGTGGTCTTTTATGATTGTGCACCAGGGGATTAGTGGAGAGAAAATGGGATAGGCGCATGGTGGACCAGAAGTCAAGAGGTCCGTATTCCGGTTGGGTGCGGAGGGCATGGATGGAGGGCCACTCCGTGCTCTTCAAGAGATGCATGGCTTTATAGATACCCAAGTCCCTCAGGGTCGAGTATGTGTGGAGCCCTATACCTGGGGGGAAGGAGAGATTATCAAGTATGGGTAAAGATTCTGACACCCTCTGATGAGATACTGCTATTAAGTCTTGACAGTTCAGGAGTTTTCAAAATTCAGGGAAGTCTCTCCCTATTATTGTATCATGCAACAAGTGGTGTACTATTTCAAGCAAATGATTTACAATGCCATTACAAACTACTCCATTGCTGTATTGAGTATACCCATGTATACTCATGAGTTTTCAGCATCCCAAACAGGGTCGGCAAGTGGCACGGTTTTGCATCAGCAAAACCGGCAGCAAAACACATCCAACGCATCGCATAAAATAGCGCATGAGCCTATTAGCCACGCATGTATGACCGAATTGAAATCAATAGGGCCGTGCGGCAAACGCACACGCAGGTGTGAACCAGGCCTCAACTAGAAGTCCACGGTGGCAATCTCAGCCTTAACCAGAGTAGCAAGGCTCCCCAAGTCCAGCAAAGCACTGACATGTTTGTCATTCCCTCTCATTGAATTCATATGCTTTCCCAATACTGGCACTTAGTACTGTTATGGATCAGCTTTGCAGTTGATCTTTTACTTGTAGTTCTGCAAATGTCACAGATCAACAGCTAAGCTGTTTTGCTACTTGTAGTTCTAAAAACGTGTTCTGTTCCTACCTTGCTCTTGCACTGGTCTGGTAGCTTTATGCATTGCCTGATCCTACCTGCTGATTGCTATCGCAGCGTCTCAGCCAATAGGTGCTGCACCCTTCTCCACCTGAAAGCTTGTGGTCAATTCCGGTTCCTCACTATTGCTCACCTTATTTAAACTTGTTGCAGTTTGCTGCCTGAGAAAGGGTGCCCACACACCTTACGATAATCGCGGGAAATCCCGCGATCATACGATTATCGTAAGGTGTGCGGCCCATTCGGCATTGCAGTCATCGGAAGCCCACCTCTTAGGGGGGCGCGGGTTGCGTTCATCGCAAGTACGATCTGCCTGTCCAAGATAGGCAGATCGTACGTTTTTTAAAGTACCTTAAACCATCGCAAGACAAGTCTTGCGATGGTTGTAAGGTGTGTGACCAGCCAAATGCTTTCACAAGCTTGATGCAAAGCCCCTGGTACGTCTTCCAGATATCCAACCTGTATTATCCATTGTTTCCTGTGTATTGGCTTCTGACTTCTTCCTTTTTATCTGTGTCATCTGCTCATCTTGACGCCTCTGTCTTGTTTCAGGTTGTCAGTGTCTGCTGCCCATTCTGACCTCCGACTTGTTCCTGATTATCTATGTAGCTTCTGTTCTGACCCATGTCTTGTTCCTGGTTATCCGTATTTGCTGTCAGCTCTGACCCTTTAGTAGTAGTAGAGTGACCTCTGACTTCTGGTCTGTGGTGCTTGAGCAGGATGGACCCAGGTGTCATGACTTGGAGTCAGCCCACAGTGAAGTCCAAACTCCTATGAGTGGGTTCCTAGTGAATACCAACTGGCTCAGAACCTTCCCACCCTGGGGCATCCCACATCACTGCTCGCACATGGGACCATCATCTTACTTCAACAAGGATAAGTCTGTGCTACCTCATATAGTACAGAGGTCCGTCTGCATGAGGTTGAACACATGTGAGCATTGTGATTTCCCAACTTGGTAGGACCAGCTGCTGACACGCTGTGCTAATACTACGAGGTTAACACCCAGCCGTGCCAGTATTTCCCACTTGACCTTGTCATAACCTGAAGCATCCACAGGCTTCAAATCATAATAGGCTTTCTATGCATTGCTGGTTAGCAGCTGGTTAGCAAGGGGGACCCCCATTTCTGACTAGGGATGAGCCGTTATCTGTAAATGGCACCTTTTCAGACTGGGCTAGTGTAATGAGCGGTGTGCCTCAGGGTTCTGTGCTGGGTCCCATATTGTTCAACTTATTTATTAATGACATCGGGGAGGGTGTTAACAGTGATATTAACTTGTTTGCGGATGACACCAAAATTGGGAGGGTAATAGACACGGACTTAGACATTATAACATTACAGGAGGACCTGCTATAACTAACTATACTAGAACCCTCTCTCTCTCTATCTCCTACAACACACTACATAGGGCCGCGGTGTCAGCAGCCTTATATAGTGTGCTGCAGGGACTTTGCCCAATCATGGCTTTGACTTTGCCCAATCATGACTTTGCCCAATCATGGCTCTATATTTGTACTGAGCCCTGATTGGCACAGTCTTGCACCTGACCGGACGGCACAGTGCATTGTGGGATGTTCCGCGGTCGAACAGACCGCGGACATCCCGTAATGTTCGGCGTTCAGCGAACACTAGAACAGGCTATGTTCGAGTCGAGCCTATGTACGACTCGAACATGCAGCCCATCCCTACTTCTGACCACTGTGTCACAGGCCAGCACTCCCTCTTGGCAATTAATTAGACTGTTCCCATTCTCTCCCGTCATCACCTGTAATCTTGTACAGAGAAGCAACCAAGAAGTTGGTTAAAAAGTTGCCAAGAGCAAGGGAACCTTTTCCAGGAAACCTCTGTGCAAGTATCTACACCACCTGTCGGTCTTCTTTTCATTTCCACCACAGCACCTGTTAACTTTTCAAATAGCATTTGTGTTTGTTCCTGCATAGCTTTGATCTGCTGCTGATTCTGTTTGTGCAGCACCTGTGTTTGCTGATTTGTTTGCTGCATTTGCTTGCTGTACTGCTGCATTCAGGGCCACCATCAGGGGGTACGGCTGATACTCATGTAAGGGGCCCGGGCAGCCGACGGTGAAGGGCGAGGAGGCCTGCCTCTAGCATTGCCGCTCCAGCGGCTTTGAGACATGCTGGGGCCCCATCAGCGGCGCTGCTAGTCAGATGTCGGACTGGCCGGAAGTGACGTCACGTTGTGACGTCACTTCCGGCCAGTGCAGCGGCAGAGGGGGCCTGGTGTGCAGGTAAGAGGAGCTGAGAGGGAAGTGGATGCAGCCCTGACCAGCCCACCTGAGACCTCTTCAGAGCCTACTATAGACAGTCTCAGGCTGTGTAGCACCTATGGTGGGCTCTGCAGGGTCACTACCAGGGTCACTCTCACTAATCCCAGGGTCCAGCGGGTTGCTAATCCCAGGGTCCAGCGGGTTGCTAATCCCAGGGTCCAGCGGGTTGCTAATCCCAGCGTCCAGCGGGTCGCTAAGCCCAGAGTCCATCGGGTCACTAATCCCTGAGCCAAATTCATATACTGTTCTGCATTGCTGTACAAATGCAATACAAATGTAAATGTACCGGCATTTATTTACAAAGTATTCATTTGTAATTGTTAATTGTGACCGGTGATAATATAACGTCCATGGCAGTAGATGATGGGCAGCATATTATCGACGGTCACAATTAACAATTTAAACGTAATACTTTGTAAATAAATCCCGGTTTCCTCGATAATACCGGTCTGTGCGCAAGCGCAGATGCTGAGGTCAGCAAATTCGACTACATCAGCGCTCTCGACAGAACACCGGTATCTGCGTTTAGCATCGGGGCATTTTCATGAGTATAAGTACTTGTGAAAATGCCCAGTATTGGCAGTGGTGTAGCCCTACTTAAAAATATAATGCATTGCTGGGACTTGTAGTCCTACATATTTGGAGCTATTCTGCATTGCTGTATAATCACCATACAGCAATGCACAATACCACCAGCTATGCGGGACTACAAGTCCCAGCAATACATTATAATAAGTCAGCTATGCAGAATGCCACTAGCCTCCCCCCCCCCACTATAATGCATTGTTGAGACTTGTAGTCCTACATAATCATCATACAGCAATGCAAAATACCACCAGCTATGCGGGACTACAAGTCCCAGCAATGCATTATATTAAAAGTGAGCACTATATCACCAACGCTTCTGCCCGGGGAAAGCAAGCTCCGCCCCCTGCACGCACGTCTGAGGAAGATTCCAATAGCAGGCAGGCAGGGGGGGCCTGGGACATGCCAAATTGCATTAGTCTTATAATTTCATAATAAAAAGTTATAGCTTGGAGCCCGGCCGCCTGGGCACCTTACAACTTCAGTGGCTGTACCCCCCTGATGGCGGCCCTGCAGGATACGATCTCGGGGGCCCCCTTTTTCCTCGCTGGGCCCCCCAAGTGACGGAATGCCAGGGCCCGGTCGCAATTGCGACCGCTGCGACCCTGGTAGTTCCGCCAGTGGTAGTGATCCTTGGGGTGAGCAGCTTTTTCAGGCAAAGCGACCAGTACAGTATTGTCTATCGGCAAAATAGTGGTGCGGTTACTTGGTGCTATTTACAAAAGATGCTATACAGTGCTCCAAACAAATAAGGCAAAACTTTAAAAACAAAATCTAGCCACTTCCTGATGCTTACTACACACATGAAACTCTTGTATACGGTATCTTAAAGCATATGCTGATCTGGCAGTAGCCAACTCACATGTATGTGCAATAGCTTAGCATCTCTTCTGTACTCCTTAGTAACAGTTTGTCTCCTACAGTGGGCTCTGGAGATCCTGACGCCAGGATGTTAAGTATCCATAGCAGGTGAAGATCACCTGAGAGTGTCTTTTCCTTAAAGACGAAAACACCAGGGAAGGGTTCTCTGTAACATGAGCTTTTAGATCTTCACTTCACAACGGCTTGTACACCATTTACAATCTGATAGTGGGAAGCAGCATTGTGTAGCTGGGTCTTGGTAAGTCTAAAATGGATCACTATGTCTGTTTATATGTTAGAATGTTAGGGAACTCTTAGGTCAACTAATATCACTGTTTTGTTTTTTTTCTTCTTCAGATATTATTCAATAATTATCTGTCACTTTTGTGTTATGTATTATAGTCACAGGTAAAAACATTGGGGGGAATTTATCAAAACTGGAGCAGACAAAATCTGGAGCAGTTGTGCATGGCAACCAATCAGCTTCTCTCATCAGTTTGTTCAGTTAAGATTTGAAAATGAAAGAAATAATTATCTAAGTTGTTAAAACATAGGTTATCTTTGCAGGAGCTTTTATTATAATTTTGTAAGAATTTTAAGGGCCCATTTATATCTTTGGAGTGCGTTTAATACATTTGAATGTGCTTCAAAACACACCCAAAAAAGAATGCATGCAGTATTTTTAGCAATGTAGCATTGGAAGTATTGGAGATGTCATTGTTAACTTGTTTTTGAAGGCTCAAGTACTGGGTCTGTGATCTTGGTGAGTCAGTGATCCACAACAAGCAAGCAGCCAGTACTTGGCTGGGCCACAAGTTATGCACAGCTCTTAATCAGGACAATAAGGGTTCGTTCACACCAGAAACTGCATCACAACTGTGTGCGCCTGCGCAGTTGCATTGCGATCTGTTTTGATGCGTTTTTTTCCCCTGCATGTCCCTGGATGATGCCACAATCAATTCTGTTTTTTTATGCTTTCCGTTGCGTTTTAGTGCGCTTTGATGCGTTTGCACTGCGTTTTGATGCATTTAGTGCAGTTGGATGCAGGTAAAATAGGACAAGCAGTACTTTTTCTGACTTCATCTGAACGGACTGCAATGGTGTGAATTAGGCACAAGAAAGCCCATAGGAAAGCATTGGGATGTATTTTGACTGCAGCAGTTAAAATAAACGGACGGCATCACAACTTCATATGGTGTCAACAGGCCCTTAGGATGACTACTCCAGAGCTTGAATCTCTACTCTGAAGTTTCTTTTAAAGTACCTTCCTAGTACACGTTTGGGGGATATTTACCAGTCTCTCAAGATGTGTAAGTTCCTGTAATGTCTTAAAAAAAGCATTCATTGAGTGTAAAGCTTATTTCGAAGCAGCTCTGAGTGGTTGAATCTTCTATATATGTCACCTAATGCAGACCTGTACAGAGGGAAATGTGTATGGTACCACTGCCGATTTGCTTCTGAAAATGCTAGTTGCCCAGTTGTGATCCTGATCCACTAGCTTCAATACTTTGAGTCACTGATCTGGAGCAAGTGTGCAGATCTTTTAGCGCTCCAAAGTGTATTTTCACTCTGTAGTGTTTGTCTTCCCATTCACACAGTATAATGAAAAATACTTTTTTCAATATTTTTTGACCTTTTTAGATGTTTTGTTGCAGTAGGCAACATGGCTCATTCCAGTTTTTTTTCTGAGCAGCTTCACAGAGATATTTGCATAGGAAGACTTAGGACTGACATTTCAGGATTATATTCCTCTCATTAACATACAATACACAAGCCAAGGGTGTAATCCTCTAACCCTTTGTTAGGACAGACAGTGTTAGACTGGTCTTTCCAGGCTCTCTCACTGTCCTTCTACACTGTGTATAGACGTGAGGATGCTGAGGAACATTCCAATGCTGGGGCGTAGGAGGAGAGAGGCTGGGGGGACGCTGTGACAGCTGTCCAGCTCGGAGCTTCAGGTGAGTATAACTTTGTTATTTTTTTACTTAGATGAAAACAAGCACTTTTCCATTGCAGTGTGGGGGTCGCCCCACTGTAAGGATTAATACCAATTTTTCCCTGAGTTCTTCTTTAAGAATTCAAGAAACCCTAGCCCACGTAAAAAAAAACTATTTAAACTGCAATAGGCATTTTTACTTTTGAATGGGAACATGTAACAAATATAAAATGTGTTATCCAAATTTAACTGCAAAGTAGAAATACACTAAGTGTCTGAATGCTTTTTCTGGTCATGGGCCAAGAAAGAAGCTAGAGGAAGCCAGACAACTAGCATTTTCAGGAGGTCTGCAGTGACAGTCTTCTTTTTTCTGTTAGTACACATTTCTGATACTGTGCCTGAGCACATTAGGATTGTACTGGAGTATGTAAAAGCCTGATGATTGGTGTTTTTTAATTGATGGATGTGGTCATTGTTTTTTTAATTTTATTTATTGCATATTTAATGTATGATGGGCTATTTCTTAGTGGCAGGACCCATAAACAGAGAGATCCAAGTAGACCTAGTCCTAATGCTATGTTATAAAAAACAATTTTCCCAGTAGAAACATGGATTCTGCTAATTCTGACTCTTTATAAATACTAGTTGCTCAGCTGTCAAGTTGACCCTCTTGCTTTTAGTAACCCTAAGGCCCCATTCACACTGCACGATTCGCAAATCGCGCGTTTGTCGTGCGATTTGCATTGTGCGCGATATTGCGCAAATGCTTGCATTGAGCAAGCGAGAATCGCAGCAAAATCCGCTCCAAAAAGGGTCCTGCTACCCAAAGCTCAGTATACCGCGAGCTACAGCTCGCGGTATACTGAGACGCCGCAGCGGAACGGATACCGACAATTATGTCTGGATCCACCCAGCTGCGTGAGTGACAGCGGGCTCTGCCTATCTAGAGCTTTTCCCCATAGTTAAGGTGGTCATGAAAATTTCAGCCAGTTCGTGAGGAGCCAGCCAAAATTCGCACTGTTGGCACCCTTTCGGCCAGCATCCCTTGATCAGCTGATTGAAGAAGCCGGAGTCGACAGTTTGGAGAAGGAAGGAGAAGTTAACAATCTAGGACAACATAGCTGTACCTGCCTTCCCTAAACTCTTCACCCTTCTGTGAATAGTGTATGTAAGTGTTACCGGCCTACTACAGGACATATGAAGTGGGTTGGCACACCAACAGATATTTTTCTGTACTTGCGGGTTCTTTAACCAATTAAAAATTGCAAAAAACAACCATGCCTAAAATTGACCACAAGCGACGCTTTAAAAGCTTTTACCGCTCATGCGTTTAGTGTTATCAGTGATTAATAGGCCTTAAAATTATTCCTCATGCTCCCATGTTTGCGGTAATACAGGTGAAACTCGAATAATTAGAATATCGTGCAAAAGTAATTGCAGTAAGTTCTGCAAAAGGGGCCCAAACCAAGTACTGAGTACATATGCATGCTTGTACTTTTCAGAGGTCCGATATTGTTCTATGTACAATCCTTGTTTTATTGATTGCATGTAATAATCTACTTTTTTGAGGTTGTTGATTTGGGGTTCTTGGGGTTTTCATGAGCTGTAAGCCATACTCATCACAATTATGACAAATCACGGCTTGAACTATCTTGCTTTGCATGTAATGAGTCTATCTCATATATTAGTTTCACCTTTTAAGTTGCATTAGTGAAATAAATGAACTTTGCACGATATTCTAATTATTCGAGTTTCACCTGTATGTAATGTGTGGCGTAGTCGTTGTTTTCGCACGTTGGTGCACCCGACACATATTTAAGTTTATATGTGCATGCACACGGGGGCGGGGAACTTATTTTTTTTACATAGTTACATAGTTACATAGTATTTGAGGTTGAATAAAGACATTAGTCCATCAAGTCCAACCTATTAGGATCTCATTCTAGGAGTACCTGTACCCCTGTATATTAC
>NW_017308316.1:154732-156027 GCF_000935625.1 Nanorana parkeri | reverse complement strand
TTTTTTTTCTGTTGTGGGTTTTTTTTGCCCTGACATACATTTTAATTCTCCAACGGTTCACCATTATACAAGCACCTTGTTGATATACAAATGGATACATAACCAAAGCAGAGGTTTTTTTAAATGGTTAAAAGTAATGCCTCAGAGAAAACAGACACAAACAACAAGGAAATACAGGGGAGGTAGCACAGCTGCTGTTTTAACTCCTGCACCACATTTTAATAATCCATTGTACAGGAGAGGCAAGTTAGATACAAAAATTGAAGACCTGTTTGTTTCATCTTAACCACTCCTCAACAGGCCATTAATTAAATGACCAGCCAGGAGCTTCTTGAATATTCGTGCGGGTTTAAACATGTCCTTTTAGCCCCTCCCACTCATGCGCACTGAGGGGCACCAGTGGGAAATTGTCGAAATTGTAAACAGCCGGCGATGGCTGTTTACATACAGTACAAGAATTCAGAAAGCTATAGATGCGCCTGATCGCTTGTATGTTGTGCCGCTCGGTGCCCCCCTGCAGCTGCCGGTCCCAAGCTCTGCTGTGCCCGATGCGGGCCTGGGACCAGCATGGCAGCTCTGTGACTGGAGATGAGAGGGGGATCAGTACATGAGCTCTTCTCCGCTTTTGCGATACAGGACGGGCGGCCGCGAAGCATCTTGGGGCGGGCGCATGCGCAGTTCGGATTTTTTTCGGCCAGGAGACAAGGAGAGACACAAGGTAAGTCTATGGACGCGTGCACCCGCATGCAGACACTGTGGGACAGGAAGTGCCAGCAAGGACAGAGGAGTCAGCGCTGGATCGGAGACCCGCAGCAGCGCTGGAAAGAAGGCTGAAAAGGACAGGAAGATCGGATTAAGAGACATAATTTAAGGTAAGTGTTTTACTTAACATTGGGGTGAGGGGAAAAAAATTTGACTTTAATGTCACTTTAAAGTCCCCCGCCCCCACACACACGCAAACATGCGTCGGGTGCGCCTACATATACATACATATCACCGCGAACGTTGGAGCATGAGCAATAATTCTAGGGCCATCAATCACTGATAACACTAAATGAGTGATGAGTGGTAAAAGCTTATAAAGCATCGTCTATGGGCAATTTTTGGTATGGTAGTTTTTTTTTTAGATTTTGCGGGTGCACGCAATTTTAAGGCTTCACATGTTTAGTGTCTATTTAAATCTTTCATGGTTAAATACGAATGAATGTGAAAGCAGGTAAATAATACATTTCCATAAATTTAGTTTTTTCTTGATGTTTTACTGCTGCATTTTAAATCACAGAACTGTCATTTGG
>NW_017308316.1:148047-154694 GCF_000935625.1 Nanorana parkeri | reverse complement strand
CTTTCCTCCAAAGACATAGTATCAAATGGAATGAGAATGAGAACCACGCCTGGACTGAATAGTATCTCTGAAATATAAAATACATTATTCAGTATTAAGAAAAATGTATGTTTTCTCCCAGCATACAGTGATCTAGGAGGATGGACGTCTTTAATGAGAATGGTATACCCCTTTTTTAACCAGCCATTTTGTTTTCTTCAGCTTCTGCAATGCCTTGGAGGCTGTACCCAGCCCGCTGGACCAAGGCTCTGCTAGGGGTGCTTCCCAAACCTTTGGGTACTGTGTTAATTAGCCACAGAGTGCTTTCCAGTCATATTTGCCAACATAAAGTGCTAGTTCACACCAAGCGCGTTCCAGGAGCAGAGCTGTTACAGACCGGATCAAAACTGCGTCCAATGTATTCCAATGGTATTTTGGGCTATAGTTAACACCGCAGCGTTCAGTTCCAGAGCATGTAAAAAAACTGCAGCAAGCCCTATTTTACCTGCTCTGGAACGCATGCAAACTCATCAAAACGCATGCAAATGCACTGGAATGCACTGAAAGCCCATTTTAAACGGGAAAAAAAACAACAACCCTAAACGCGGCAAAACACACTGCACTGCGTGTGCAGAAATTCAGATCTGGTCTACATTTGGTGTGGACAAGCCCTTAGAAAACACATTCCAGGGACACCTTTTTTTTGCTGTGCATCCAGCTTATTATTAACGTATTGTACAAATTGATTTTAAAATACGAAAATCTACTATAATAAGCACAGAAACACAGTCAAGGAGGGTTTTTATTTATGTATTTGTTGAGCTAGCTACAACTTTTAGTCTAGTCTATTTAACCAACAAAGAGATGTGACAGGGTCTTTAAGACCCCGAATGTCACCTAGGACACCCCAAAAAAGCTGATGAAGCAGAGATTTGCTTCACCAGCTTCTCTCCAGCTTCTGAAGCTGGAGAGTGACAGCAGAATGCCGAAGTGATGTAACATACATCTGACACCGGAGAGGGGATCGGAGGGAGATCGTGTACCGATCTACATAGTTAGTCAGGTTGAAAAAAGACACATGTCCATCGAGTTCAACCTATATAGGAGATATGGAAAAAAAGAAAAAGAAAACCTAAACAGAAAGCTATGACCACAGTTGATCCAGAGGAAGGCAAAAAAAAACCCTATAAAGCATGGTTCAATTTGCTCCAACAGTGGAAAAAAATTCCTTCCTGATGATCCCATAAGGCAATCGGATATTCCCTAACAATCTCTGATGCCTAATATACTATAAGAACTCAATATCCAGTAATATTCTGTGCATTTAAGAATACATCCAGGTGTTTTTTAAAACAATTAACTGAGCTCGCTAGAACTAGCTTCTGGAGGAGCCCATTCCACATTTTCACAGCTCTAACTGTGAAGAATCCTTTCCGTATGCAACGGTTAAATGTCTTTTCCTCCAGACGCAAAGAGTGCCCCCTTGTCCTTTGCAGTGACCTTAACGTGAATAATTTGGCACCAAGCTCTTTATATGGACCATTTATGTATTTATACATGGTGATCATGTCCCCCCTTAATCGCCTCTTCTCCAGAGAGAACAAATTCAGGTCAGTTAATCTTTCCTCATAGCCAGGACCGTCTTTTTTGGTGATTGGACACTGGGCAAACATTTTTTTGGGCCCCTGCCATGCAATATTGCACACTACATGCTGACAGCAGAGCCGTGCTGCAGCTGGGAATGATCCTGACAAAAATGTTGGGATCCTCCACGCTACCTGATTGATAGCTAACTCTGCCTCTCTAGATCCAGAGTCAGCTGTGCCCACCCCCTCCCACCTCTGTCCCTCCAATGAGCACTGGAGGAACCGAGAGGGGAGGGGGGAATGACCGTGACTGACAGGGAGAATAATCGGGAACATCACACGTTGGCTCTAACTATGGGGATGAGTGTAACTCACTCTCCCAATAGTTCTTTTAGGGTAAATGTGTGAATAATTTGCCACCTACTACTTCCACTGCATAGAATAATAATGACAAATGAGCATGTACCCTGATGTATCGAACAAACAACGGAGATACCCCGGAAGAATTCTAATAGCTCATGCATTCAAAAAGGTCCCTCACTGGGATGTGCACAGTTTTGGAATAATAATGAGTCTGTAACTAAGCATATCGGGAAAAAGAGACCTTTTCTCTCTTGTACCCTGATGTAACATGCCAGTAGTCTCTGACCACCTCCTGTAACATGCCAGTAGTCTCTGACCACCTCCTGTAACATGCCAGCAGTCTCTGACCACCTCCTGTATCATGTCAGCAGTCTCTGAGCATCTCCTGTAACATGTCAGAAGTCTCTGATCATCTCATGTAACATGTCAGCAGTCTCTGATCATCTCATGTAAAATGTCAGCAGTCTCTGACCATCTCCTGTAACATGTCAGCAGTCTCTGATCAGCTTCTGTAACATGTCATCAGTCTCTGATAATCTCCTGTAACATGTCATCAGTCTCTGAGCATCTCCTGGAACATGTCAGAAGTCTCTGATCATCTCCTGTAACATGTCAGCAGTCTTTGACCTTCTCCTGTAACATGACAGCAGTCTCTGATCAGCTTCTGTAACATGTCATCAGTCTCTGATCATCTCATGTAACATGTCAGCAGTCTCTATTCATCTCATGTAACATGTCAGCCGTCTCTGATCATCTTCTGTAACATGTCATCAGTCTCTGATCATCTCATGTAACATGTCAGTAGTCTCTATTCATCTCATGTAACATGTCTGCAGTCTATGATCATCTTCTGTAAAATGTCATCAGTCTCTGATGATCTCCTGTTTTATGTCAGTGGTCTCTGATGATCTCCTGTAATATGTCAGTGGTCTCTGATGATCTCCTGTAATATGTCAGTGGTCTCTGATGATCTATTGTAATATGTCAGTGGTCTCTGATGATCTCCTGTAATATGTCAGTGGTCTTTGATGATCTCCTGTAATATGTCAGTGGTCTCTGATGATCTCCTGTAACATTTTAGCAGTCTCTGATCATGACATGTCAGCAGCCACTGAGATTACAGTCACTGAATTTGGAAAGCACAGTTCTGGCTTCTCCTCATCAGGAAATTGGGGTGAAAATTAGTGATGTATACACAGCTCTGCCCCCCCACATGTGATCTCGGTGCAGGGGGACACAGATCATCATCTGGACTCCATGTCTATACAATGACTCACCAGCTGGGACACTCTGAAGACAGCAGCATCTTGCTCTTGCTCTGCTCTGGCCTTTGTAGCTCTCTGGTGAGCTGCAGCCTCCCCATGAAGAGAGAGAGAGAGAGAGAGATCTGACCTTGTGATAAGCCTGCTCTGTGTGCCGTTCCTGCTGCCTGTGATCTCTGCACCGTCTTTTCCTCGTCAGTGGAAAGTGAAACTGAAAGCAAGGTGGGCAGCTGACAGAAACTCCTTAGGCTTCTCTGCTCCTGCTGACTGCCTCACTCATATGGTCCCTGGAAAGATCCGCCCAGCCTCCCGGTTGTTATGCCACTGACTGGCACTTCTGCTAGTCGATACTGCGCCCGGTGACAGTACACCCTAGGCGGCTACTTTGTTTCCCTCACAGGGCCCCACAGCAATAACTGGGCCCGGGGCAGCTGCCCTTTTTGCCCTGCCTTAAAGACGGCCCTGCTTACACAGTCTCTTCTGTCATAAAAAAAGCCTGTTTTTTCTTTGTTTTTTTTACTTACCTACTGCTTTAACTAAACTGAGAGATAGCAGATTTTACACTAGCACATATTCTGGAAAATACCATAGATTTGTACATACAAGCTTACAACCAACTACATTAAGCCTAATAACTAAAATTTCCTAAATACAGTAAAGAGCTACTCTTGCTGTCCAAAAGCAGAAGGAGAATCTAATTTTCTGCTGTGTGGAACAAGAAAGGGATTTCCTGTGGTAAACGTCTGCCAGGCCAGTAGGCTACAATTCTTCATTCTTCCTGCTGTCACTAAGGCTGTCTGCTGGCTTGTATTTACCAGCATAGTCCATAAATATGGGACTTGTTCCTAATGGTATTTATAGGAAATAGATAATGAGACCGATATATTTTTTCACAACAAAGGTGGCAACCAGTGGCGTAACAATCACCGTAGCGACCCAGGCGGCCGCTATGGGGCCTGGGGCACAGGGGGGCCCGGCTAGGACATTCCTGATGCCATGCAGTCCGCCTGGGTCGCTATGTCATCTCACGCTGCTGGCTGTCACTGACGGCTGTGAAGAGAAATGTGCCGCTGTTTAGATCACTGACAGCGATCTGTGCAGCGGCGCGTTCCTCTCCACAGCCGCTGCTGAGTCAGTGAGAGCCAGCACCGGCGGTGGAGCAGGCTGGACTCAGCAGTGGCGGAGGCGGGGCCCAGGGTTGGCATCAGAGGAGGAGGTGGGGACCGGCGACGGCGGAGGGGGCAGGCCTGGCGATGGGCGGAGGAGGCGGGGTTCATCACCGATGGTGGAGGAGGCGGACAGGTAAGGAGTGTGACTAGCCCACCTGAGGGTGACCCTGCAGAGCCCACCTTAGAGAGTCTATGGTGGGGTCTGGCGGGGCCCCCCCAGGTCTGGCTTGTATTTACCAGCATAGTCCATAAATATGGGACTTGTTCCTAATGGTATTTATAGGAAATAGATAATGAGACCGATATATTTTTTCACAACAAAGGTGGCAACCAGTGGCGTAACAATCACCGTAGCGACCCAGGCGGCCGCTATGGGGCCTGGGGCACAGGGGGGCCCGGCTAGGACATTCCTGATGCCATGCAGTCCGCCTGGGTCGCTATGTCATCTCACGCTGCTGGCTGTCACTGACGGCTGTGAAGAGAAATGTGCCGCTGTTTAGATCACTGACAGCGATCTGTGCAGCGGCGCGTTCCTCTCCACAGCCGCTGCTGAGTCAGTGAGAGCCAGCACCGGCGGTGGAGCAGGCTGGACTCAGCAGTGGCGGAGGCGGGGCCCAGGGTTGGCATCAGAGGAGGAGGTGGGGACCGGCGACGGCGGAGGGGGCAGGCCTGGCGATGGGCGGAGGAGGCGGGGTTCATCACCGATGGTGGAGGAGGCGGACAGGTAAGGAGTGTGACTAGCCCACCTGAGGGTGACCCTGCAGAGCCCACCTTAGAGAGTCTATGGTGGGCTCTGCAGGGCCCCCCTCAGGTGGGCTGTGTGGGATCTCAATTGGGCTCTGTAAGGGGTGTAACTAGAGATCAAAGGGGCCCCATACAAAATTTTGCTATGGGGCCCTGTGATTTCTAGTTACGCCCCTGGTGGCAACCTTAGTTGCCATGCAGAGCACAATACAGAACTGGTTCAGTCCCTGCAATTGTGTTTCTTTTGAGTGCTCCAGTTTCCTGGAAACATGCTCCATTGGGAGAGACTCTGACTCTTTTAGGGATGTTTTACTGTATGCTCTACTGGGGCAGTGATTATGTAAATGGATTGGTGTATTGCGCAATGCTGTATATTACCTCAGTGTTACATAGAGGAATGCAGTTGATAAGTGTGTAACTGACTTTTTATCTCCATTTTTATTTTATTATAGAAGATAAAACAGATATACAGAATGCAATCTGGACTGTCACATTGTGTATTATGTATTGTCCTACTATCCTGCTTCACAGAGATGACCAATGCGTTTAACTTTCTGCAGCTTATAAAACTGTCAAAATATACTGATACAAATAGCACCAGCAACCCTGAAGGATCTAATTCTGCTCCTGTACTACCTCATATCTGCAATTCTAATATAATAGCCAATGAAAAATCTTCTCAATCTCTTCAAATCCTGCAGAACAGTACAGACCAACCTTGCTGCTATAATTTGAATGCTTCCCAAAAACTTGCCAATGATTGCCCCAATATAACGCAAGACATCAGTGCAAACCAGACAATAAAAACCGACATTCTACATGAATATAAGGTGACAAACATAACATCTCTTTCTAACTTTTCCTCTTCTGGAAATCTTGCTAATATAGACATGGACAATGCAACCCACTATATAATATGGACGCATTTTATCAACTTCACAAATTTTGTAGTTTATCATAAATACATGGGAGAAGATGTTCAGCAAAAAGGTGCCTCTTTAGACAGTGGTGTCCCTGGGGGTGGGGGTTTGCGGGGGTTTGGACCTCACCTGGGTGACACCTGCCGGAGGATGGCAACAGTGCACCTCCAGGTCCCAACGTCAGACAGATGGAGGGGCAACCACGCATGGTTTTGCTCATATGCAAGGCCGTTGCCAGATTAGAAGACATCCCGCCGGTCTCCTCCTGAGGTGCGCAGGCGGTGAAGAGGTGCTGAGCTGTGTGGGGTTGCGGCAGGTGTGTGAGGGAAGCTTTTTTTATTAGCAAACTGTCTGACGGCCGGTATAAGAGAACTGGTGAGCATCAGAATACATGTAATATGCTGCAGATTTTTGGTATTTTTTTTTTAGCATTGAACAGAGTTCACCCCCACCGCCCACCTAAGACTCAGCACAGCCCACTTGAGACTCCCCACAGCCCACCTGAGACTCCCCACAGCCCACCTGAGACTCCACAAAGCCATCTTGAGAACCACACAGCCCACCTTAGACCCTACACAGCCTTCCTGGGAACTCCACAGCACACCTGAAACTCCAAGCAGCACG
>NW_017308316.1:128487-147956 GCF_000935625.1 Nanorana parkeri | reverse complement strand
TCTGGGGGAGGGGGGCGTTAATGAAAGACTTGCCCCCGGGCACCTCATGACCTTGCTACGCCCTGCAAGCTGAGTGTACTTATGATTTTGGTATTACACTGGTTTTGATGATGTCAAGGTGGATGTTTATTGGGAACCTACATACCTTTGTGTTTCTGAAAAGAATCTTAAAATTAACCTTATTATAGTGGGGACTCCGTCAATGCATTATCTATCCAGCCCTAGTGTACAGAGAAGCCAGAGGGCTGTAGATTGGACCCCCTGAATCTTTGATCCTGGATAGAACTGTACCCTTTGCAACCTTTTATAGTTCCACCACTTAATTTTTTTAAATTGACTAGCACCCTCAAAAATCAGTATCATGATCCATATATCCATTTTAACAACTCTTTTACGTAAAGAACTGTGCCTTTGTTTTAAAAAAAACCCCACCACCTCTGAGCCGATGCGTAAACTTCACACTGTTCTCTTCGTGTTGCAGCATGCGTGGCAATGCACATGGCTAGTTGTAAATGGCCCCATATAGTTTTCCTTTCCATTTTGGCAATAATAACGGCAGTACATGGATATGAGCCAGCACCACAGACACCGACCAACGCACGGAGGGGGGGGAGGGGCGGAGGAGAAGAGAGACACTGACCGGCGCTGGGGGGGAGGGGTGGAAAGGGACACCGACCGACGGGGGGGTTAGGGAGGAAGAGAGAGACACAGATTGACGAGGAGGGGAAGGAGGAGAGACACAGATCGACAAGGGGGGGAAGGAGGAGAGAGACACCCAGCGACTCGGGGGAGGAGGAGAGGGACACCGACTGACTCTTGGGGAGGATGAGAGAGACACCCACCGATGCTGGGGGAGGAGGAAAGAAATACCAAACCGACTCTGGGAGATGCAGGAGAGACACCGACCGACATTGGGGGAGGGGGAAAGGACACCGACTGAAGCGGGGGGAGGAAGAGACACCGGGGTCACGTAAGAATTTCCTCGGGTGAAAAGTTTATGAAGGCCTGCTCTAATGCGCACACCTCCTCAATAAAAAGAATCCAGGTGTACATCACTTGTTACACTGAAAAACTATTTTATTCAGACTTTCACAGGTCGGCCCGCCCTTGCTCCGCCCCTCTAAGGAGTTTACCCTTATCCAGGGCTTAGTTATAGAGCTACGACTAAGCCCTAGATAGGTTGAAATGCGTTAGTGGGGCGTATCAAGGGCGGGACTGAGCCAGCTGTGCAAGTCTGAATAAAGGTGTTTCTCAGCATGACAAGTGGTGTGCAGCTGCATTCTTTTTACTGGAGGTAAAACTATTTTCTTGTAGTGGACATAATTGTCTGGACTTTAAAAATATGTTAGGAACTCTGTTCATAAATATAATTTCAAAGGAGGAAGTGCATCCATAGTATATAATCTGCTGGTATCAGACAAAAGCCTTGACACATTCTATTACATTTATAGTACAGAAGAATATTCTAAACCTTAGACTCCAAAAGGTGAGATGACACTTCATAAAGCTGTATAATAAACACAGGCAATAGATTTCTAATATTCCTATAAGAGCAGCCCAAGGCTATTAGACAATGCACATCCTTTGCTCTCTTATATCTTGATTATTCTATAGCTATGGCAGTCGCAGGACTTGAAAGTTCAATAGTGCCAACAGAAAGTATTTCCCTTGAAACTATACATATGTTGGGCTACAATTAGAAAATTCAGTTGAAAGTACATTTTGATTTGATATTTACTACTTGAATGCTTGCCTCCACTTTCATGATTGTATTTTATATACAGATGTATAAGCCCTCACTCCATTTACAATATCTGGGTACATACATGTAAAATCATTATGGGCAATGTCATCATTAATGGAATCCATGACAGCTTTCCTTCATAAACTTCTCTGTTATACTATCCTGTCCTGATCACCACTACACTATTAGATTGGTCATAATTGTCACCACCAGCAGACACTGAATGAGAGGTCTCATTAGAAGGCCCAAGCCTAGCCTTGCTCAGATGTAAAATTTAGTCTAACAGTGTACATTTGATTTGATATTTACTACTTGAATGCTTGCCTCCACTTTCATGATTGTATTTTATATACAGATGTATAAGCCCTCACTCCATTTACAATATCTGGGTACATACATGTAAAATCATTATGGGCAATGTCATCATTAATGGAATCCATGACAGCTTTCCTTCATAAACTTCTCTGTTATACTATCCTGTCCTGATCACCACTACACTATTAGATTGGTCATAATTTGTCACCACCAGCAGACACTGAATGAGAGGTCTCATTAGAAGTGTAGCCTTCTAATGAGAGCCAGCTTAACCCTCTCAATTTCCAGGCCATCAACTTCAGAGCTCCGGATGGGCGTGCTGAACCTGCCCCTGAACAAGAAAAGGTGCGGTAATCGAATGGGTTCCTCCACTCCACTGCCAGAAGTGTCAGCAGCGTGTTACACGACCTCCTCGGCCAACAAGGAATTACTGCCAGAATCGTGACACTCTCCATCACTAACCATTGTAGGAATCGCCTAAGATCAATGGGACTGGACGAGACGACATATCCCAGGCTAAAGTTCCAGGGCTGAACCAGAGCATCCACTCCGTGTCTCCCTGCAAGCATACCTGCTGAAGAAACGAGGCACTTTCACATTGAGCGGAGTTGCAAATAAGTCTACCTGGGAACAACCCCATCTCTTGCATATCAGGAGAAACAAATGATCGTTTAGTGACCATTCGTTGTTGTCGATCACGTGTCTGGAAAGATAATCCACTTGCACATTCTGCTATCCTGGAATATAGATTGCACTGATTCTCTCGAGATTGCGTTCTGCCCAAGACATAATGGGGGTCACCTCCATCCATAGAGAGGCGCTGTGCGTCCCGCCCTGATTCATCACTTACGAGACGGCTGCTCAATTGTCTATTTGGAGCAATACTGACTTCCAACGAATTGTCGAAGCAAAGCACTTCAGAGCCATCCAGGCTGCTCGGAGCTTGAGTACATTCGAGACTATGTGATCGGTGGCACCTCGCCACTGACCCTGTACCGCTGCCACCCCCGAATGAGCACCTCGGCCAAGGTGACTTGCGTTGGTGGTAACAATGGTCCAGGATATGGGCCCTAGGGTTCCCGCATTCTGCAAATTGACTTCTCGAGTCCACCACCAAAGACTCTGTCTCATCAGACTCGTGATGACAATGCTCTGAGTGAGAGACGATGACCTCCATTGTCTCAGAAACCCAAGCTGGAATGGCCTCAGATGCCACTTTGCCCATCATACCATAGGGATACAGGAGGACAGCGTTCCCACTATCTTCAGACAGTCTGAATGATTGCGGCGATCACTTGTAAACGAAAAAACGGCTCCCCCACACACTACATTTAGTCCTGCCTTCCCAAAGCAGGACTAAATGTAGAGAGCGCAACTTACCGCCTGGAACTATATGTTCCGGGCGTCGCGTGATTCCACCCCGCTGCCGCCCCTCTGCTTGAAGGTTGAAGAGGAAGAAGATCCAGAATCTCCTCCAAAACTTGTAAAAGGCCAGCAGCTTCCAACAAGGCAGGACAGGCAAAAAAGAAGAAAATGGAAAAAGATGAAGAGGAAAGTTCTGAAGAGGAAGACAGTCCTGCCAAAATGGGCAAGAAAGAAAACCCTCCCAGAAATGTGTGAAGCGCTACCAGTTTGTGTATTGTCTCCAGTGTGTATTTAATTGCCAGACCCATCCCTTCCTATGCCTCACTGCCTGCCACATACCTTGGATTATCCAGATGTCTGTCCATAGAAGAAATCCATCTACTGTCTGTATCTGGTCCAGTGTCTTCCATATCCTGTCAAATAAACACTTTCTGTAGAAAGGAGAAAAAAAAAAGTCCTTGCTCGTTGCTGCTCTGTCACCATCTCCTGCAACAGTGCTGCCATCTAGGGGAACCAAGGCACATTACCCCTTAGAGATCCCTGCACGCTGTGTGTGTGGGGAAGGGAGGGGGTGGAGACTACTCTCCAATCTAGGCAGCCGGAACTAAGACTTAATGATCGGCTGCCACAGCTCTCTGTGTTCTACCGCGGCAGCCGAAATATAAATAAATAGTCCCACTCTCCTGCTGTCAGTTGAGCAGGGGGATCAGGGACAGACTGGACTTAAGTAAAAAATCGCTGTAGTGGGCGTCTGGCACTGGGACCTGCTGTTGTACAGGAGAGCCAGCTCTACCTCCCTCCCCTTATGGAGCCCGTGCCGCCCTTCTGCTCCCTGCCGCCACCGAGGCCTGGCCCCGGTGGCCTTGTAGGGAATCCGGTCCTGCGTATAACCCTTCTCTTTTCGGCTGGCAGAGACACTGTGCACCTGATCGTGTCGAAACATGTTCCCAGATATGTCATCATCTGTGACTGAATCAACTGGCTCTTTGCCCAGCTGACCAGCCAGCCAAAGTCCCGTAATGTTGTTAGAACAATCTGCTGGTGTCACAACAGAGTGTGCTCGTCCCTGGCCAGTATCAGTCGTCAAGATGCAGTGCAGGACCCGAATGCCCTGTAAACACAAAAGGTGCTAAAACTGACACCAGCAGGTCTATTCACTAAAGGGTGAAGAGTTTGGAGAAGGCAGGAGAAGTGAACAATCTAGGACAACATAGCTGAACTGGAAAGTGAGCTGAATTGGAGGATTTCTCCTAATCAGCTATTTTGGCCTAGATTGTTCACTTCTCCTGCCTTCTCCAAACTCATCACCCTTTAGTGAATAGACCTGCAGGACTTTGGTGACTGTCCAGGGAGAAGTCGATAGGCCAAATGGCAGGCATTGGAACTGCAGATGTTGTTGTCCGACTTGGAACCTCCGAAATTTTTGAAAGATCTTTGTGTACCGGAACATGCAAATATGCATCCTGTAGGTCTATAGACTTCATCCTGTCACGTGGCTGGACCGAAATGACTGAATTTAACAACTCTATTTTGAACTTCGGGAGAAAAATTAAACGATTCAAAACCTTTAGGTTGAGAATTGCTCTCCAGTCTCCTGATTTCTTTTTGACCATAAAGACTGTGGAATATAGGCCGATGAATTGATGAGAGGTCAGGACTTCGATAACTGCCTTCTGCTGCAATAGTATTGTCACATACTGTTGATTGATCAAGGACTTTTGACCATTCTTTGAATTTTCGTCTGTGTATGAAACGGTATCGGAGGTAGCTTTTTGAAATCTCATGAGTGACCCCGCGAAACCGTGGTGATCACCCAATCGTCGGACACATGCTGAACCCAAATCTGCGGAAAGGCTGCTAGTAGCGACCCAACCTCCCAGACCTGGGCCCACTGCACGTCAAAAATACCTTTGCCATTCCGATGGTTGGGTAGCCATCTTAGTTTTGGCGGATCTCAATTTATGGAGTTACTGGTCCTGGGAGTTGAAGGGGGAGGAGCTTCAACCACAGGTACGATGCCATGTCAGCACCAGGAAAGTCAGACTGCAGCTCAAGCCCAATGGCCCGCTGGTATTATGCAAAGGCTGAGTCATGCAGCCAACAATCTGACAACGTGTTTGGAAATTGTGAACCTAGCCAGAATTGTGCCTGTATAATGCTGCTGTTATTGTGACCACTGACCACCTGTATAACCAACAGAACATTTTGTGCACTTTTTTTGTGTAATGCTTGAGGCATCAAAGTGTAATAGCAAAGGAGTACTTGAAATAAGTACATGAGGTACATGAGGACTTATACCAACACTTTGTAGGCGGAAGTAAAGTCTGTAGAGATGTGAGTGGACAGATTAGTCACATGCCTGAGGGTTTGTTTACACCACATCCAGTGCGTCCCAGCATGGTTAGTGGCCGGAACACACTGGATCGCATAATTAAGCCTCCCTGCGTTCTGGGGCAGGAGGGGGCATGCATGCACTATTTTCTGTGATTGTACCACTGGCATTGCTGTGCCACGTGTTCTGGTGCGGTGCCATTGACTTGAATAGTCACACAGTTGGCAAAATAAAAACCTGACACAGGTACTTTTAATCATTCGATACCCTATGCAAACGGAATTTAAAAAAAAAAATTTAAATAGCTAAAGATAGAGGTAGATAGAAATGGGTAGTTAGAGACAGACAGACAGACAGAGACATTACAGAATAACACTAGTGGATCAACTGGTAGAGTGCCCATGTATTTTCACATATGTTATGCATATGTTAATGGGAACATTTGATGACTCCTGGTTACAGTAAGGATTATGACAGAACCCGCCTCAGAAAGAAAAACGGGAAGAAGAAGCCTGCAATTCTTTCCTATAAATGCAGCCCAAGCTCATTCTGTTTTGTGAGCTCAAATACAGGTGTATCCAAATTAGTTAAAAGATGAATAAATATGTCCAGAACACAACCAGTATTGCAGTCTGGTTCCACTCTCCCGACACTCCTTAGATTTCAGACCGCAGCGTCTGATATTTCGGACATCCGATAATTTGGGATTCGAACTACAGCTATGTGCTGTTCGTATCCAGTGGTGATCGCTCAGAACAAACACCAGGCAGGCTGCATGTAAGTTCAAACAGGAATCTGCTTTATTGGATGCACACACACACTTATATAAAACAAAAGTTTGAAGGTGGCCCAACCGACCACCTTCCTATTGGTCAACTGCAAACTATCCTCCAGTCCTCACCTAGGTCCTCTCGGCCATGCAAATGAGGACTCGAAACAGGGCAAATAGGGATTGGTCCATAGTCTCTAGGAAGCAGGCTAGCCCTCAAGCTCCTCCAGCAGCCCCAGTGACGGTTCAGTCCGTCACACAGTCCAAAGAGTTTGTTTATTGGAACGTCATGTCACCAACACTAGCGCCTTCGGGGCCACGCAGGGTCCCCTTCATCAGGCTCAGCAATGACGGTAAGGAGTGTGACAAGGCATCTTTTTGTTTGTCCAAATTAGTTCAGTCACCACTCACTCAGTATTTTGCTTAAACTAGCTATATACCTGGCCATACAGTAATCAAGAAAAGTCTTGTTTCTCTTATTTAAGAATATTTATACATTTGTGATATAATTGTTCTAACCCACTTTTGTGTTTGTTAGATTCTAGAATTAGGAAGTATCTTGGTGCTCACAAACTTCTTGCACTGTTTCTTGGCATGGCTGGTGTCCTAGCCTGTCTGCTTATTATTATTTATTGTATCTATATTCGGCAACATAAAGAAGACATGTTTTCCCACCACAGACTCTATGGAGAAGGTTTTGACGATCCAGGTATGTCAACTAAAACATTTTGTCTAACTTGAACTATTTCTGTTTAATAATCCATTGTGTATGTTTTTATTTGTTTTTGACAAGCTATGCCTAGCTAGATACATCTCTAAGCACAAAACCGGTACTAGTTTGTTTGTTCAGCTGTTCTAGCTATAGCCATTAAATGGCAGTCAGATGTAAAGACACAATCAAACCTCCAACTTATCTTTTTTTCAGTATGGCATTACTACACATGCTGTTCTCACAAAGCATATATGTTAAATTATTGGGGGTGATGGATCAGTTATTCTCAGAGTCAGCCTCATCTCGGCAGAATCAACAATGATCAGCAAAAAAAATGTGGGTGATGAAATATTTTCCTAAAAACAATAAGGGAGGGGTTTCTGCTATTTGCCATTATAATGGTCAGGTTCTGTTGATAATAATAACTGAAAATGACTGCATCATGCAATTATTTTTTTGTGTGTCTATAGATACTTAAGGTTCAGCCTTGAGAATAATGTACTTACATAGACAGCAATTTTTTTTATGCAGTAATCAATCTCCTGTTTCCACTACTGTCCTGGCTTAAACAGAACCAGAAAAAGCATCAGACAAGCATTGCTTGATGCACTTTTCACTGAAGTGCTTTATTTAGCCTCACAGCAGTGAGGAAGACAGATTATTCGCAGGACCATTGTTCACTGTTCAGGAGCTGTTGTGTGCTGAGGCTCTAAACTTTTCCTCCCCTATTTTTTCACAGAAATGTAACACAAAGTTATGATACTTATATGCAGACAGCCTAATGGCTGGCCAAACATATTTCATATCCTTGACTAAAATTTGCTAGTTCACTTTTCTTGCCAAATATGATATAGTAGTAAAGTCACTATTGTATTTCAATGTAATGTTAATAAATTAGAATACTGCTCCCTTGTTTCTGTCACAGGAAAAGCCCATACATAACTGCTGAAATAGTGCAGTTACCTCTGGCTAACATATTGATGACGCCCCAAATTTTCAAAGCTACTAATTTGGCAAATGAGCACCAAAGCTTTTACTGCATGATATTTTTTTATGTGGTATTATCTTCGCCTCTTACATGAAGCTGATATCTATTGGCATGACACTATGAATTTCACCTGAGATTTAGGTTTAGTTTTATATAAGATGTCAGATTTATGGGTTAGGTTAAGGGTTGGATTTAAGCTTACCGCTAAATGGTTATGAAGGAAGTAAATGCAAGCAGGTAACTATAACTTTTTTGGTCTCAAAGTTTAATTTTTGAAAGTACATTATACATGTAATACATGTTATTTGTGGCAAAAAAATTGGGTGTCTGAATGTCTGGCACCCAAAAACAGTCACACCAAAATCAACTGTCGAAGTCATACTGAGTAGAAGGGAACTATTTGAGAAAAAGGTGCAGCTAAATGTCATGTTGTTCAGGCTTATTTAAACTAATGACAGAGCTTTATATAAAAATATTCTACAAAAATTGTTTTCTGAAAAAAAATATGTACAGCTGGTGGCCTTTGCAACTTACCAGACTCTTCAATCCAGCTGAGCCTGGGATGGAGGTATGTATGCAGCAACCAAGTGCATTTGAGTATGGAGAAGACCGCTGCAGCTGTACAAGAATGGGAACAACAAATATCTGTAAATACATTGTCAAAAAAGTTAGATTTTATAGCTATCCAAAGTTATAACTAGAAGTCACAGGGCCCCATAGAAACAGTTTCATGAAGATTAATGGCCCCTAATGTTGGAGGTCAGTAAAAGGAAGTATGCTCACTACTACATTGGTGGTCAGTGGGATGATGACTCAGAAAGCAAAAGCATTGGTATCAGTATGGTTACTTATCGGATATAAATTTCTTCCCTGGTTGAGGTGTTGGCTGTGACTAAGGATGCGAAACGCCCAAACCAAGTTGGACTGCAATCATTCTGCTAAAGAACTAAGGACACTATGGTGTTGCTTTACTAAAGGAAAATAGGCTGTTCACTTTTCATGGTAGTAACATGTTAGAAAATGGGGAAACCCAAGGTGGAAGTTGGATGGATCAACAAAACATGTCAAAATATAAACCAGATTGTGCAATTGTAAACACTTTCTGGTCTGTCAGCTGTTATCTTTGTTTTATAAACAAATATGGGAGAAATAACAGGTTCCCACTTAGCTACACGTCAGAGATCAGCTGAGAGACCACATAATCAAATTAATACTCTTCAAACAAGTCTAGCGTAAACTATAAAAAGTCAATTTATTTGAAAAAAATATGTATAACCATGATATACCAAATGTGCACACATATATACCCCCTCCCCAACAGTAACAAAACCCCTCTCTATAAAAACACAACGCATGTTAGACCAGTTGGGTTCCTAGGTTAGACCTACAGTATATAGAAAACATTCATACACATGTTCTGTGTTGATATATATGGTATCCGTGTGGTGCGTGGTGCTAATTGTCTCAATCCATAAAACTCTAAAATCAGACCTTAGGACAATAGGCACTAAATGTAATATAGTCCAACTCCTGGGTATGTAATCCAATAAAAGATATCAGAGATAGGACATTTTTTATCCACTGGAGAAAGTCTCAATAGGCATGATTGAATGTGAAGGTGAGTTAAGCTGTGCGTCCTATGGTGCTTCCTGTGAACGCACACTGCTGCACAGTAAATCTCACTACCATTGCATATGTAATATTCCTTCATCAATTATAGGAGGAATTTGATAAAACAAATAGTTGTAAAACACCAGTGAGAATAACTAATTCTGAATAAGCAGAATTATTTATGCAGGTGAGTGGTTGTACGTCCTGAGGTGCTTCCCATGAAGGCACCCTAATGCACAGTATTTCCAATCAACTTTGTGTATGGAAATTTCCTTCCACAGTTGCAAGAAGACTTTGAAAGCAAAAGCAGCAGAACACTACTAAAGGTAGTAACATGCATATCCACTTTGACAAAATTCAATCTGGTGTATAATTACTATTGAGAAGGAAAGAAACAAGCTGAAGTGGATCTCACAACTGATGTCCATAGCATTCAACGTTGTTACTGAGGATCTCCATGTTGTGTTCATGAAAAGAGAACTGTTTTTGAATCACCACATCCGCCACACAAGAGGAACCCCACGGCCATGAAATGCTGTACTACAAATAGCTAACGTGTTTCATTTTGTACAAGAGCTTCCCCAGAACTAGTACAGTTAATGTAACCCCAATAAAGACAGAAAATTATATAAACCCCTATCTAAAATGATCCCAGGAGTCGTTCTGGCAGGAAAATTGGCTTTTCACTGGTGTCACTTCCTCTGTGGAACACAAACCTCACTTCCTTTAAATGGAAAGGAGGGAAGTTCACAGGAGTAGGCATTTTTTTCTGACATCACTTCCTCCCAATGGAACACAGCAGCCATTTCCAATGGGAAAATCTTAAATATATAGCCATACAGAAAAGGTTTTTTTCGTCCTCACAAAAGAGAAAAAACATGATATAAATTAGAATGTATAAGGTTAAAAAAAGCTATCAAAAGGGGGAAATCTAATATAAATTTTGAATACCAGTCTTTTTTTTACTGTGAGGTCTAGTCTTATTTTCGCCCGTGCCTCCCAGGATCACTTTTTAATGTAATTTTCATTTTGCAAAGGTTTTTTTCCCTTGGATCAGATGAAGCTTTGCTGACTCTCATCATCCAATAATGTGCAAGCAAAAATCCTGTATGTTTTATTTTCCATTTATGTGATCGGGTTTTCTTTGCAAAGTGAATTTTCAGCACATTTACTCAGCAAAGGGAAAAATTCCCTTGCAAAGGAAACAGTCTAGCAAATAAACCCATATGACAGGTATAGAGAACTAACCCATTTTACCAGCCCCCAACCCTCCAATCTCAGGTACTTTAGCAGAGGCAAGGGTTGCTATGGCACTAAGTCCACCAGTGTGTCCTGCAAATTCAACCGTTCACAACTCATGTTGTTTTGGTCAAAAGAAAAGCAAAACAAACCCCCTGGACAGCTGATGGCAGTTTTCCAGAGGAGAAAAATTAGGAAAAAAATATTGTTTGATACAGGCCAATCTATTGCTGTCACTATTTGGTGCATTATGACAAAAAGCAATATATAAAGATGAAAAAAGAATTCTCTTTAAAAATTATAGCTTTAAAGAATTATAAATTGTAATTTATCGGTGTATGTGTTTTCAGCAAATTTGTTAGATAGTAGTCCAGTAATTAAAAAGCAATGTTATCACTCTTGCCAAAACACATATTAAAACACTAGACTTGTGACCTGAAAGGAAAAGACGTTCTAAGAATAGATATTCCTATTAAAAAAAAATTGTCAAAAATACTAACCTAAACCTATGCCAAGATCAAAGCTAATCCAATGGCCAACACACGAAAATAGTCGTTTTTTAATGGGTTTCACAACAACTGGATTGTTTCGATTGCTAAGCATCACCCTAAAGCAAACATTAAATAAAGGCAAGCACAGGGTACATCCTGCCCTTTATCTCTCTCTAATAAAACCAGTGAACTTTAGCCTTTTGAGGATTTAATGGGCTCCACTTATTATTAGAGTGTGCTATATTTGTTAGGAGACATATGAGGATAGAGGAGAGCATTGTATTGACAAGATCAATTAAAAATAATGAATGATAGTATCATGTATACAATGTGACTGAGCACTTTATATCTAACTGCTTTATATTCATGGAGTACACACCTACCTAAAGAAGGAATAACATATTTGTTGACTTTCTTTATTGTCCTGTTTCAGTGCTACATCTGGACACACCAGTGGACCATCTTGACTTCTTCTCCTTTAGGGATACAGAGATAACCCCATATCCCACCCCACAGCACAAATGGCAGACAACAGAAACCACTGAATCCAAAGGAAACTACATGGTAGAAGCCTCAAAGAACACATCACCCAATGACCACCAACACCAGATCATTCAGATGGGAACTTTGAAATACCCATAGAAGTCTGTCTTGTCAACATTATTTGGAAGATGTTTTAGAAATTGTCTTTGTTGAAAAAGCATTAAGGAGAACTGGACTTTCGGAGTCTTGAGGGTGGAAAAAAAGAAGGTGTTAGAATCAAATTACCAAACACAAAAGGGCAACCACATTTTTGTTCTCAGAGTCTTCATAATCTATTGATTTAACACAAACGCTAATGTCTTAGTACAGTGTTTGCCAAGGCTTGGTCAGTCATGTACTGCTGTAAGTTTGGTCAGTCATACATCACAAAAACTGTAGCATCTGTGTACCACCTATCTTATATATTCTAAATCTATCATTGATTTAGCTGTAATCAGGTCTACTTGTCCCTTAAGCCCAATGTGGACCGGTGATTAGAGCTTCAGGGCAAGATGGGTCAACTGCCACATTAAAGCTTTACAAATCCCGTTAACTTTTTGTCTGATCGTTTGTAGATATGTAGAAGAACTGAGTGTGCAGAAGGTGTAAAAGCTGCTTACATAAGTCATGGAACATTATATTAGGCACTATGGAGCTTCTGACATTTAACGCTGCAGGCTGTAGAATGGTCAGATGTGGGACTTCTATATGTACAGCAAACATCCTTCTCAGAAAAAATTCCGTATGTGTTTAGGGTGGTATGCATACTAAATATGGCTCTGTGTAGGCTGACATTTTTGTAAAACACTCTGTTATTACCACCACAATAAAACCTATTGTAATCACTACTTTCAACATCTAATATCCCAAAGCTAATGATAATAGACATTGTTGAAATAAAAGTGAATGAGAACACACAAGATGATTGCGAGCTTCAGCAATTGGTCTCAATCCTGAGGTCAGTCATAACCACTCCATACACAGGATCACCAACAACGATCTTACTGCTCACATGGAAAGAACTTCAGATTATAACAGAATGTTTCTTTACGCTAGATGCTGTATGATTATGTCAGAAATTCTCATGCATGGACTGCTCCAACCACACAACCCAAAATGTCCATCTTCTCTGCTTTACCGGGCAAACAGTATACACAAACTGCAAGCTATATCACAGATAGTACAGACTGCAACACAATATAAAAGGAAAGACAATTTATTGCACTCACAAAACCCACAAATTTAAAAGCATATCAAAGTCATCATTAGAGGCCCCTCTTTCTCCTAACTCAGGTGTTGCCTTTCTGGGGAAAAGACTGTACAGTCTTGACTGGAACGTTTCCTTTTCCAAAATAACTCTAGAGCCCAGAAGCAGATACATCCAGTCTTCTAATTAGATATCATACATTCTCTGGTGCCTGCCACTGGTATGCGTCATTGAAGAAAGCATCTTCTCCCCAAGGCTGTCCCGCACATAAACCTTGTGTTGTGCCACCTATCACCTACAATGAGAATAAGTATCACTGGAAGTATACAGTACATGACACACGTTAGGAAAATGATGACATTTGCATTTGCCATGATTCACAACTGTCTTGTGAGTGTTTCTCATTACCATATAGCAAGGCCAGTTCCCGAAACCTAATTTTTCAACAATGGTTTAAACTGGCGTGCACAATTACCTAGTGATATACTGTTGTCTCAGAAATTCCGGCTGTGAAAATGTTCCTGTTTATTCCCAATTTGCATTCTCTATAATATAAAATAGACGATAATCCAATAAGAGTGGGAAAGTTCGTAATACCAGTTCAAGTCAGAAGATCCGGGAACCCAAGTGCCCAAAAGATACACAAAGCTAACATTTTCCAAAATGGAAATATCAGCGTTGAGTGGACTTACCCTTTTATACAATCTGTGTACTTGCTATGCAATTATCACTTTATAAATTAGATGTATCATTGAGTGTACACTTAAAGGGGTTCTAAACCCTCCCGTTTTTTGGGCTATATCTACTGCTATCGAGCAGTAGATATAGGCAAACAGTTTAAAAAAAAAAACTCGCTATAACAGCAGTTTAAACTTACCTTTTTTTCTTTGCGCGCTCCCGTCCGAGAAAACGAAACTGTTCGGGTGGCCGCAAAGCATCTTGGGGCGGGCTCATGCGCAGTTCGGATTCTCGGCCGGGAGAGGAGCAGAGACGTAAGGTAAGTCTATGGACGCGTGCACCTGCATGCAGACACCGCTGGATCGGAAGTGCCTGCAAGCAGAGAGGAGTCAGTGCTGGATCGGAGAGCCGCCGCACCGCTGGAGGGACAGATGAAAACATCAGGAAAGAAGAAGATCGGATTAAGAGACATCATTTAAGGTAAGTGCTAACATTAACATTGGGAGGAGGGAAAAAAATGTATCCTTTAATGTCACTTTAAGATGTTGTAGAATACTTTACAGCATATGTCTGGGCAAAATAAATAATACAAAAATATGCAGTTCATTCTGCAAGTCATACACATTTCCCTATGTTTTATCCCTTTACAAAATGCTTAAGGTACAGAAAAATACCTGGTGATCCAGAAATCCAGTGAGCTCCTATCTTCCTGTAGTGGGCTAAAAATGCTGCATTTAAATCCTGAATAGTGTTGTAAGCCCTATATGAGTTTCCCTATGCTGAACTACACAATATCTACCCTTTATGATAGGGAGATGAGGAGAGGGGGTAGTGTTCTGCAGTATGACAGCCCTGAGCTGCTGTGAATTACCTAAAGCCATCAACAAACAATAGCAATTAGTAACTGTAAAAAGCAGTAAACGCTTTTTACAGGAAAAAATGCAGGAAAAATGTATTTGTGAATATGGTGTAAGAATAATAAGTGAGGGCAGTCTGTAATACACAACATGCAATGTAAAGGCCCTGAGCAGCACTGAGAGGAAATGTCCAGATCCAATACTGGAGGGTGCTGAATCTGGTGATTCAATCTCTTCTTTCTTGCTGTAGGATGGAAGGTCCTATCATCCTATGAGACACTTTGGGGAGCATAACAAATGTTAGCAGACACTAAAAAAGGGCAAAACAAGAAAATAAAACTCTTCCAAATCAAAATCTGGTTTATGATATTTGTTTTGTGTATCTCTAGCAGTCACTTTTATAGGTATTTTGTAAGATGCATGAGTCCATGTAGCATGTAACATGGTGATATACACAGATTATGTTTTGTTGTTTTACAGATCGCTTTCTTTGTCAATTAAATCCTGTCTAGAGTTTTATGAGCAATTCAGGGCATCCCAAAACTTCATAGCTGTAAGTTCTGCTATGTGCAGACCATGATGTTGCAGAAAAAAAAAATTGAATAAAAATTACACCTTGGTTCTTTGATCTAGTAGGACCAATTTGCGTGTTTAAGCACCAACAGTCCAGACAATAGTGGAGATTTGCATTTCTCTGGAGTGACTGGTATTCTAACCACTTGGCATCTGCAACCTGTGGATTAATGTTCCCAGGCTTAGCTCCTCACGCTGTGAGCACATTAATCTACATTGCAGCTGTAAACTAGGAGCATGCGTCTGTGTGTGCCCCTAGTTCTGTGACTGTGCTGTCACTGACAGCCACATGCCTCACTCTATCCGGAACCATCAATTTGGTGATCCAAGTATGTGATTTAGAACATGGAAAAAGTTTTAATTCGAACTTGAACTCAATGCAAGTCTATGGGACCAGAACTTTGAAAATCAATTGTCCCCTTTTTGAAGGCTGTGTGAGGAGGCCACATTTTAGGACACTCGGAACAAGGTTAGAGATTTTTGGGATACATTTTGGTGCCTCTTTTGCAGACATTAGATGAAAGTAACAACAGGTGCTTTAAAATTGGGCCTTTAATGTTGCCAGTGCCTTTACACCATAACCCTTCAGAGATATTCTTGACGAGTGCAGAATTGGACACTGCTCTAAAAATTCAAATTATATATACCTGTCACACAGGTGTGTAAAAAATGGCCTTTGGTGTTGGTGCCTCCACACTGTAACCCCTCACAGTTACTCTTGGTGAGTGTAGGAATGGGCACTGCTGAAAAACTTGGGCCAAGGGTGTTGGTGTTGTCTGCACACTGTAACCCCTCACAGTTACTCTTGGTGAGCGTAGTGACGGGCCTTGCTAAAAAAAAATTCAAGTTATATGCACCTGCCACGACAGGTGGCAAAAAAAAATGGGCCAAGGCTGTTGGTGTTGTATGCACACTGTAACCCCTCACAGTTACTCTTAGGGAATGCAAGGATGGGCCCTGCTGTAGAAATGTAAAAAATTCAAATTATATGCACCTGTCAAATGCGGGTGCGGAAAAATCTGGCCTTGGGTGTTGGTGGTGCACTAAACCAAAAACTGTACTTAAAGATAGAATAATCACCCACAAAGTTAGGCTGCCTAGTCAGTAGACATGTGTGATTCGTTTCGTTCGTTTACATTTGTGGATTCGGAGCATCAGAATTTCCGAAATGTACCATGTCCGAATTCATCCGAAAGCATCTGGATCCGAAATTTCGGATTCGGAATTTCAGATTCAGTACGAATTTCGTCCTAATGGAAAAGAAATTAGAAATTTACGATAATGACTACAAAAAGAGGATTTCATAGCATGTGAAGATAAAAACAAAACATTACTTCATGTTCCTGTGCATGCACTGTCAACGTTTAAATGGATAAAAAAAATTAAGAAAAGGATTTTAATGTCCCTTTAATAGTGAAGACTAGAGCACAGCAACCAGAAATGTTAACTGTGCCAATTCTGATACGTACGTACGAACATTCGTCCGTTCGCGCAAAACCACAAATTTTGGAAATTCGTCCGAATTCCGAATCCGATCCGAAACCCAAAACGAAACACATACAGACCCTGATTTCGGAAATACGAAATAAAGGAAATCCAAAATTAAACAAAATTTTTTTTTGTGGATGCACATGTCTACCAGGCTGTCTTACAGAGATCCCAGATCCCCGACAAATTGAATCGGTTACATCTGCATCAGGGGATTGATAGCTGCTGCTCTTCCTGTGGTCAGGTGCAAGGCTTTAAACAATCAGGGCTTCGCAAGGCGCAATGCCTTGTGGGGCGCTCAGCGGGCGAACAACCTGCCGAACGCCCTGATAGTTCATGTGTTCGCCGAACACACGAACTAGCAATGTTCGAGACGAACTCTTGAACATCGAGCCCAACCCTAATCACCATGACAGCCATTTGTGATCACTGAAAGTTTGCTTTAAACAAACATGTCCAACCTGCAGATGGCGCTCTTCCTCTCTTCCTTTTACAATTTATTTATTTTTTTCGTCTGGTAAAGGATAGTTTAATGTTTCAGTAGTATAGATGCACTTTTCAGTTTTTCCACAATTTTTTATGAGGTATAACATAACTCAACTCAGGTTGCAATACTGACCAGCAGAAGTTGCTCTGCTTATACTCCTGATGATCAGCTGACCATTTTACTAAGCTATATTGGACATCAAGTCTACTTTTTCGCTCTTATGTATATAAAAGAACTCCATTTTGCACACTGCATTACACATGAAATCACACTGTTACTTTAAGGAACCATTTGACATTGCAATAGTTCATAGTTATTGATACAATCCACAAATAAATAAAATTAGAGTCCAATTTGAATACATATTTCACTGAAAGAATTATCTGTTGATCCAACAGGAGACGCCTAGTGTTTAGACCTTTTAAGTAAATTGAGTTGGGATATACGAAAGTCACTGTTGCCATCTGCTGCAGAGACTATGTAATTGTATCCTAAAGTCAGTAGGGTTGCTGTTGGACAGTCAAAGGATCACTGATTAATGTTGTTACTTGATTTCACTGAATCTGTTAGTATCCATAATAACTGTAGTACTCAATTCATACACAGCATTGTCATGTGCAGTAATTCTCTGCATAGTACAAACATATGAGATTTTCAGAGACCAGTCCAGACCCTTCAAGCACAAACTGTGAAAGCCACTAATTGTTCACTCATAGTTACATGGTAATATCAGTATACATTTAAAAAATAAACCAGATTTCTCCATTGTGTCTGTCTGTTGTAACAGGTATACAGAGATTGCATATACATTTACAACAAAGGTTGTGATGGGGTTTTTTAAAGAGGACTCAGAGGATTAGAGTTAGGATATATAAGTTAATCCATTATGAAATGGATTATGAATTATGTATGAACTGTAAAAATAGGCAAGAAGTTTGGGGACTTGATAATCATGTATGTACATAAGTATTGATTTTAACTTTTATTATGAACAAATTTTAATGAATTTCAATAAATGTATACTAATTTCTAATCCTCTTTAAAAAACCCCATCTTATGCAATTGACCAGATTGGGGTGAGGTCTCAGATCAGCTGGGTGGAAACTTTGGCAAGTGCTATTTTTGTAGAGGTATACAGAGATGTCAACTGAGCCAAAATACTTACAGCAGTGAAAATTGGGCATTGTTAATTTGAGAAACATAGTTTATTATGAACTATGTACACGTTACAAAAGGACAAAAACATAAATCATAATGCAGTGTTTTTTTCAGGAAACAGTGATTTCATTGAGATCTGCTTACAATATAGTTCAATAATGTTTTTACTATCAGGTTTTTTTAAGATGCCATGTACCTCATGTCTCAATGATGGATGCTGGAATGCTCATTTTAACATCCGTTGGCCTGTAAAAGGCCAGTCCTGCTGCTCCCCGCTAAATTCATGCTGTGGAATTCACCTTCAATAAAGGCCGTGACACACTGCAGGCGAAGCAGCGCAGAGCAAAGCAAAGCTATCCGGCACGGAGCTTTGTGTGCAGTGTGTGAGCTGAGTGCAGTCAGATGATTGACTGCACCGTCAGCCAATCGGCTCGTCCGTAACAACCAGCCAGCTGTCGCATGCCGACGCGCTGGTTTATTTGCGCGAGCCGATAGGCTGAAGTTGTAATTGTTCATCTCGGCACGCTCAGCTCCGTGAGCTCTCGCCAGCTGAGGTGCCCAGGAGCAGGGCAGCCTTCAGAAATTTCGGGGCCCCTTACACGGCTTTAGGCCGCCCCCCCTCGCACTGCTGCCACGCTGAGCCAGTCACACTGTTATTATTATTATACATATATATACCGCAATGGTGTACAGTGCTGTGCTCTAATGTCCCCCCCACGTTCACATCAGTCTCTGTACAGAGGAGTTTACACTCTAAAGTCCCCCCACAGTCACATCAGTCTCTGTACAGAGGAGCTTACACTCTAATGTCCCCCCACAGTCACATCAGTCTCTGTACAGAGGAGCTTACACTCTAATGGCCCCCCACAATCACACACTATGATTATACATGTATATAGCTCTGACATATACCGCAGCACTGTACAGAGGACA
>NW_017308316.1:126490-127098 GCF_000935625.1 Nanorana parkeri | reverse complement strand
TATGCAATTGACCAGATTGGGGTGAGGTCTCAGATCAGCTGGGTGGAAACTTTGGCAAGTGCTATTTTTGTAGAGGTATACAGAGATGTCAACTGAGCCAAAATACTTACAGCAGTGAAAATTGGGCATTGTTAATTTGAGAAACATAGTTTATTATGAACTATGTACACGTTACAAAAGGACAAAAACATAAATCATAATGCAGTGTTTTTTTCAGGAAACAGTGATTTCATTGAGATCTGCTTACAATATAGTTCAATAATGTTTTTACTATCAGGTTTTTTTAAGATGCCATGTACCTCATGTCTCAATGATGGATGCTGGAATGCTCATTTTAACATCCGTTGGCCTGTAAAAGGCCAGTCCTGCTGCTCCCCGCTAAATTCATGCTGTGGAATTCACCTTCAATAAAGGCCGTGACACACTGCAGGCGAAGCAGCGCAGAGCAAAGCAAAGCTATCCGGCACGGAGCTTTGTGTGCAGTGTGTGAGCTGAGTGCAGTCAGATGATTGACTGCACCGTCAGCCAATCGGCTCGTCCGTAACAACCAGCCAGCTGTCGCATGCCGACGCGCTGGTTTATTTGCGCGAGCCGATTGGCTGAAGTTG
>NW_017308316.1:120476-126220 GCF_000935625.1 Nanorana parkeri | reverse complement strand
CAGTCACATCAGTCTCTGTACAGAGGAGCTTACACTCTAATGTCCCCCCACAGTCACATCAGTCTCTGTACAGAGGAGCTTACACTCTAATGGCCCCCCACAATCACACACTATGATTATACATGTATATAGCTCTGACATATACCGCAGCACTGTACAGAGGACACTGAGCCAATCTGGTCAGTCAAGCTTGGAGCAGTGGAAGCAAAAAAAAACCTGTGGTGTGTAATACAGTATAGTGAAATGTAAAATTATACAGCAATCAATGCAGAATGGCGCCGGCTATAGAGGACTACAAATCCCAGCAATAATACATTATACAGCGCAATGCATAAAACCACGAAAAATTTTTAACGGGGGGGGGGGGGGGGGGGGCGCAGGTAGTCTTACCTGCACACTCTTCAAGCAACTTTACTTTCTTCCCCCTGAGATCTTGGGACTGTCGGCAGCTGCCGTTCCCCCACACTGCAGTCTCCCTGCAACGACGTGGTCATCTTGGCGGGCAGCGGCGTGAGAGAGCTCAGTGCTGAGAGAGGCGGGGAGGAGGTGCGGCATGTGGCGTGAAGCGTGCGGTCCTTGTGGAGCAGCAAACAGTGGCAACTAATCAAAAGCCGACTAATCGATAATGGAAAACGTTGACAACATTTGCCATCATCGATTTTAATCGACTTAGTCGATTAGTTGTTGCAGCCCCGGTCCCATCAGTCTCTGTACATAGGAGCTTACACTCTAATGTCCCCTCCCCCAAAGTCACATCAGTCTCTGTGCATATGAGCTTACACTCTAATGCCCCCCCACAGTCACATTACCCGCTGGACGCAGGGCTTTGTGACCCGCTGGACGCAGGGCTTCCCGACCCGCTGAACTCACGGATAACTGACGCGCTGGACACTAGACATGCACACCGGCAAAAAAATTGTTTTGTTTCATCTTGTTTTGATTCGGATTTTGCGTTATTTAATTTTTCAGGATTCGGACCAAATTCGTTAGCGGTAGTGTGTACGAATGTTCATTTCAGTTTCATGATCATATTGTTTGTTTCATTGCAGCAAAGTGAAAACTTGTCACTTTGCTGCAATGAAAATTCTTCCACACAGGAGAATGCGTACAGACTACCGCTAACGAATTTCGTCCAGAAAACAAATTTTTCCAAAACGAATTGCACATGTCTACTGGACGCTTAATGTTAGTTCACACCATAAGCAGTGCGCTCCAGTACGATTCTGGCCAGCACGCACTGCCCGCATTGCAAACGGCTCACTTTTTTGCCGGGCTGGAGGGGGCATGGCGGGCCTGGAAGTGAATGGCACCGTAGCCACACCCTCCACCTGCAATGCGATCGCCCGCTTGGGATTGCAAGGCACATTGTGCCTGCAGTGCATTCGGGTGCGGTGCTATGAAAATAGTGCTTGCAGCATTTTAAATCGCACTGCACCCGAACGCACTGCAGGCACAATGTGCCTTGCAATCCGGTGCGGGCGATCGCATTAAGGCCGGAGGGCGTGGCTACGGTGCCATTCACTTAAATGGCCCGCCACACCCCCTCCAGCCTGGCAAAAAAGTGACCCGCTGGACTCTGGGATTAGTGACCCGCTGGACTCTGGGATAAGTGAAGCGCTGACGAGCCCACCATAGATGCTGCATAGCCCATCTGAGACTCTCTATGGTGGGCTCTGAAGGGGTCTCAGGTGGGCTGGTCAGGGCTGCTTCCCTCTTACCTGCTCCTGGTGCCTGTACACCTGGCCTCCTCTGCCGCCGGACTGGCCAGAAGTGACGCCACTTCCGGCCGGCCGACATCAAACGAGCAGCTGCGCTGATGGGGCCCCAGCCTGTCTCGAAGCCTCTGGATCGGCAATGCTGGGGCCCTGTTCTGCTAGGGCCAGGCCTCCTCCTTCGCAGCTGGGGCCCAGCCACCTCCTTGCCTTTCACTAATAAGGAATGCACAGTTCAGCAGAAAAGAATGCACAGTTCAATAGTAAAGAATGCACAGTTCATTAGTAAAGAACGCACAGTTCAATGGTATAGAACGCACACTTCACCAGTACAGAATGCACAGTTCCCCAGTATAGAACGCACAGTTCCCCAGTATAGAACGCACAGTTCCCCAGTATAGAACGCACAGTTCAATAGTAAAGAACGCACAGTTCAATAGTAAAGAGCAGCAGCTCCTGGAACGCACAGCAATCACTCGCAAAACATCATTCTGGGGGCGGGAGAGGGCGTGGCAGTGCATTGAAGTCAATTACACTGCAGCCATGCCCCCCCATCCCCCCTGCCTGCAGTGCGATCGGACGCGTGGCAAACATTACCTGCGTTACAATCCACTGCAAACACAAAAAATAGAGCATTCAGCATTTTTTGCGTTCGCAGTGGACCAAAAACGCAGGTAATGTCGGACTGCAATGCGGGAACAGGGGTGGGGCTGCGTTGTCATTCAATGTACCGCCACACTCCCTCTCGCCCTAGAACGAAGAGGGAAGTTTTGTGAGTGATTGCTGTGCATTTCAACAGCTGCCATTCTGGAACGCACTACAATTGGTGTGAATAGGCCCTTTAAGGAGAACTATGAGGTGAATTATTTCACTCATCCTTCGATCGGACGCGTGGCAAACATTACCTGCGTTACAATCCACTGCAAACACAAAAAATAGAGCATTCAGCATTTTTTGCGTTCGCAGTGGACCAAAAACGCAGGTAATGTCGGACTGCAATGCGGGAACAGGGGTGGGGCTGCGTTGTCATTCAATGTACCGCCACACTCCCTCTCGCCCTAGAACGAAGAGGGAAGTTTTGTGAGTGATTGCTGTGCATTTCAACAGCTGCCATTCTGGAACGCACTACAATTGGTGTGAATAGGCCCTTTAAGGAGAACTATGAGGTGAATTATTTTCACTCATCCTCATAGTTCGAGCCGACGTGTGACAATGAAACTGTCACAGGTCGGCTCAAGAGATTGGGAAGTGAGCGAACACATACCGGCGCTCGCTCACTTCTCGATCATGTCCCTGCAGAGAGCAGTGACTGTCAGGAATTCCCCCCCTCACCTCTCCTCCAGCCCTGACTGGCGGGGCGGACGGGGGAGGGGGCGGGTACAGCTGGCTCTGCCTCTAGATAGTCAGAGCCAGCTGTCACTCACGCAGCTGGGTGGATTTCGACAGTGATGTCAGGATACGTCCCAGCTGCGGCGTCTCAGCATACCGGGAGCTGTAGCTCGCGGTATACTGAGCTTTGGGTGATGGGAGGACGCTACTTTGTGTCTTCCCATGACCCTGAGGAGAACTATGGGGAAAAGCACTGACCCTTATAGTTCTCCTTTAAGATACTTCAGGCAGTTCAGTTTTCAAAGGATACTTCTGGCTTTTACATCGGATTCACATCACTTGTTTTTATGGCTTGTTCACACCAGTTGCGTTGCAGAGCGGCAGCTGCTGGAACACACCGCAATCGCTCAGAAAACTTCCCCCTGCGTTCCGGGGCGGGAGGGGGTGTGCTGATGCATTGAAGTCAATGGCACAGCAGCCACGTCTCCCCGCCCGCAGTGCGATCGGACGCGTAGCAAAGCATTGCCTGCTTTCCGGTCCACTGCAAACACAAAACATTCTGCACAATCTATTTTTTGTGTTTGCAGCGAACCGGAAAGCAGGCAATGTTTTGCGGGCGGGGGGGGTAGGGAATGGCTGCCGCTCTGGAACGCAACGCAATTGGTGTGAACAAGCCCTTAGTTGATGTCTTTTAAACACACTTGCATCAATGTGGGGGATGTGTTGTTCTGTCCATTGCTTTTAAACAGCAGAAGCCAAAATAGCTTTAGTTTCCTTTAAGACATTGTAGTACCTTAAAAAAGACAACTCCCTGCATCACTCCAGGGCCAGTGCAAGGTTTTTTGCCTAGTGCATTTTACCCATTCATATGCCAATATCTCGGCAGGGACAGTGCAGGAAGAACACTTCACTGGCCCTGCCGATATATTAGCATATCAATGTGCCGCGGTAATTTGCATATCAATAAGCCGCTACCCATTCATATGTAAATATCACGGCTCCACAGAGAGCCGACAGCAGAGGGTGGGTGAGGAGACTGGGTGAGGAGGTGTTTTTCCGCCCTCCCCCACCAGCGCCGGCCCGGCATCCCTCTGAGATCCCGTGGATGCCGCCATCACTGCTAGTCTTGGCCATCTGGACGGCTCCTTCACTCGGCACAGGCATGTTGAAGCAGGGAGAGAACGGTGCACGATGCAGATGACGAGGCTCCGCCTTCTCTTATCCCTCCCACCGGGCTGAGTCACGAGCAGGGAGGGAGGTCGTACTGGTGTCAGCGCTGAGCGCTGATGGAGATTGTGCAGCACGATCTCCCGGTCCCGGGCATTAAAGAAAAAAACAATGGGGGGGAGGGAAGCGTACCCTTTCCTGTCCGCGGGCCGTGCCTGAATGGCCGATATTGATGTAAGGGTCCCGGGCGGGCCCCCCCACGCTGCCCGGGCCCCTTTCATGAGTATCGGCAGTACCCCCCTGATTAGAATTTCTATTGCCTCCATTCAACAGTGAGTTACTCTCTTTTCTCTTCATACACACCACCAAAGAATGTAATTGAATTACAAGTAACGTCTGGGTAGTAGCACTCCTTCTTTTGTTTTCTTCTTGTTTGGGGCTGTCCTAGGCAAGACAAAACTCAGATGCCCCCTCCACACTAAATTTGCCCCACCCCTTCATGTTTTTGACTTTTTTGTGCACTGTATCCAGCTGTCAGTCACTGGATACAGTGCACACACTTGACATGTGGGGCGGTGCAGGCTCTGTGGTGGGCACTGCAGGTCTCGGGAGGCTGTGTAGGATCTGTGGTGGACTCTGCAGGCTGCAGAGCCCACCACAGATCCTGCACAGCCCCCCTAAAACCCTGTGGAGCCCACCATGGACCCTGCAGAGCCCACCACAGATCCTGCACAGCCCCCCTAAAACCCTGTGGAGCCCACCATGGACCCTGCAGAGCCCACCACAGATCCTGCACAGCCCCCCTAAAACCCTGTGGAGCCCACCATGGACCCTGCAGAGCCCACCACAGATCCTGCACAGCCCCCCTAAAACCCTGTGGAGCCCACCATGGACCCTGCAGAGCCCACCACAGATCCTGCACAGCCCCCCTAAAACCCTGTGGAGCCCACCATGGACCCTGCAGAGCCCACCACAGATCCTGCACAGCCCCCCTAAAACCCTGTGGAGCCCACCATGGACCCTGCAGAGCCCACCACAGATCCTGCACAGCCCCCCTAAAACCCTGTGGAGCCCACCATGGACCCTGCAGAGCCCACCACAGATCCTGCAAAACCCCCCCGAGACTTTGCGAAGCCCACCAAAGACCCCGCAATGCCCACCATAGACCCTGCAGAGACCCCACCACAGATCCTGCACAGCCCCCCTGAGACCATACAGAGCCCACCATAGATGCCACCACAGATCCTGCAGAGCTCATCTGAGACTTTCAGGTGGGCTCTGCAGAATCTATGCTGGGCTCTTTGCGAGGCCTTAGGCGAAACTTAAACATGAGGCCCCACTCACAACTATAATGGAAAATTGATGGTTGTGTAGGGTTTTAGGAGGCTGTGGGTCTCAGGAGGCTGTGTTCTTATTTATTTTTTAACTTTTTTTTATTTTTTGTACTCAATTTTAGTTTATTTAACCACCTCCGGGCCGGCCGTAGTATAAAAACGGCCGGCCGGAGCTCTCTAGATCTGAGCGGGCGTCTTTAGA
>NW_017308316.1:114297-120201 GCF_000935625.1 Nanorana parkeri | reverse complement strand
ATAAAAAATAAAACCCGTAGTGGTGATTAAATACCACCAAAATAAAGCTCTATCTGTCCCCAAAAAATGGTATAAAATTCATTTCAGTACAGCGTTGCATGACGGAATAAACGTCAGTCAAAGTATCGCAGAGCTGAATACTGAAAAATGGCCTGGCCAGGAAGGGGGTCTAAACACCTGGTCTTGAAGTGGTTAACTTTATTTTTTTGCATTTTTACTTTTTATTTATTGAACTTTTTTTAGACTTTGTAAAAATAATTTAATTTTAGTTTTTTAAAGTTTTTTTTAAACTTTTTTGGTATTTTTCATTTCATTTTATTTAACTTTATTTTTTTGCATTTTTACTTTTTATTTATTTAACTTTTTTATTTTTTGAATTTTTAATTTTAGTTTATTTAACTTTTTTTAACTTTTTTTTTGTATTTCTAATTTTCGTTTATTTAACTTTAACTTTATTTTTTTTACTTTATTGCTGGGAGCAATAGCCAGCCTGCTATTGGATATTTCAAATTGCAATATCCAATAACAGGCTGGATATTGCACCCGCCCAGCAGAGGAGGGACCTGAAGGAGAATGTTCTCCATCAGGTCCTATTCTGTTGATTGGCAGCAGACAGTGGATGGGTGCAATAGCCAGCCTGTTATTGGCTACTGCAATTTAAAAGAGCCAATAACAGACTGTGATTTAGGTTTTTGTGGAAAAACAGCTCATTACAAATGTTTTCTGTTTTTAGAATTTATCATAGAAAGAGCCATGATAAGCCATGACAAAATGAAATATATTTTCAAACTATTATCCATAGTGAATATGTCTATTTCAAGTTTCTAATATAGTGTTTGCAGTTAGGTTTTTTTTAATGCTGTCTTAATTAGCTGTGTAATGAAAAAAATAAATCTGTTGCCCAGCAAATTGCCACAAGATGGCAGCCCTACACAACGCAAATAAACTTTGTGTTTCTTTTGATCCTTTCTGCACAGTTCAAATGACTCCTTTTAATAAATATGTTGCAATTTTTTTACCAATTGCAAATTCAATACTATATAAATTAAGGATATATGTACACTATATTCCTCATTCTGTATTTACCTTTTTCCTTTAGAACCACGTCAGATGGGCTTTGCTTCACTTTACCAGCAGCAGAATGACTTAAATTAACTTCATCACTTGTGAAAACAGGGACTGTTATGATGCAGAAAATTTGGAAATCTAGTAATTCTTTTGCTCAGAAAGTTTCACTAGAAAAACCCATCTTGGCATAGGTTGAAGTCCGAGATTTGAAATGAAAGTGTGTGTTTTGAAATCCCTGAAACAGTTCACTAAGAGAAATAGGTGTTGCTAGCTGAATTATAGATGCAGCTGAGAACAGTGGCATAGAAACAGTGGTTGCAGTGGTCCAAACACAGGTTTTAGAAGGAAACAGTCGATTCCCTGCAGAACTCTGCAGTGAAGTTGCATCAGAACATCACTGGCACATTTCCACTCAACATAAATAGCAAGGCATGTGTTATTTCAGCTGGCTATTAAGAAGGGTGGTAGTGCTCTGTAAAGGTTTGACCAGTAAGAAGGGTGAGGGTGCCCAATAAAGGATAGCCAGTAAGGAAGTGGGCTGCCCTGTAAAGGGGCAGTAAAGAGTGGTGCCAAAACAGAGCAATTTAGGAGATTCAATTCAAGTAAAATGGGGAGTGGGGTGTAAAAAAGCATGCATTCAGGATGCATGTTCATAATTTTCCTGGAGGCCCTTCGTTTTGTATCTTTACAGCCAACAAAGCTGAGGTGTCCCTAGACTTTTTGCCAGCTGAAGCGGTGGGGGAGATGATGTGGGTGCACGCCGGTGACATTGCCCTCTGCAGACCTGTGACACTCTGAGTGGCTTCCTGCCCAGCTCCTGGTAACTAGTGACATCACTGGTTCCCAGGAGCTGGGCAGGACGCTGACCAGAGCATCCCAGGTTGTTAAAAGCTGGGTGGGGAGATGTGTATAGCCCCAGTGGCATAACCAGAGTTACGGGTGCCCAGGGCAGAACAACATTTTGAGCCTCCCGGTCTCAGGAAGCTGTGCATGGTCTGACCAGAAATCTGCAGGTTCTCACCTGTGCTGTGTGGATCTCACCAGGGCTGTGCGGGTGGGTGCAGGCAGCGGGAAGGAGGAGGAGATGTGCAGCCAGCGCTGTAAACAGGCATTGTGAGGTCCCCACAAGGCTGCCCTGAGGTTGTCAGCAAGTGCATCTTACGGCAACCGAACCTGTAAAAAAAAAATGTAAAGGGCCAGTATTGCCCTTTAGTATAAGCCATCTTCACAAGAACTTGTGAAAATGCCCAGTATCTGCACCGATACCAATACTGGTATCGGTGCATCCTTAATGCCATCCATCCCCCCCTATAGGCATTAGACCCCCCCCTACATTTCCCCTATAGGCCGTAGAGCCCCACCATAGGGATGTGCAGGGACAATGAGGGCATGCTGGGACTTGTAGTTCACTGTGTGATATGTGTATGTGTGTATGGTGTGTACAGGGACAATGAGGGCAGGCTGGGACTAGTTCCGTAGGTGATATGCGGAGGCTGTACAACTACAAGCCCCAGCATGCCCTCATTATCCCTGTACACTACATATCACCCTGGAAACTACAGGTCCCAGCATGCCCTCATTGTCTTTGTACAACTTCCCCCCCCCATATCACCCAGGGAACTACAAATTTCAGGCACTGTATTTCAGGCACAAATTTCAGGCACTGTATTACTTGTAATTTCCTGGAGGATAGTAATTCATACAGCCTCATAGCATAGAGAACTACAAGGCCCAGTAGGACTGCTTGCTTGTACTTTATTAGTAAAGACAATGCCATTATAGAACATGAAATAGAATATAGTTGAAGTTTAAACTTTCAAGTTCAACTGTGTTCTATTCAATGTTCTATAATAGCAAGTACACTAATCACCTAAAACTGTCCTCCTGGCTGTAAAGAAAAAAAAAACAAAAACGCTGGGGTGTGGGAAAGAGGCAACTCACCGGGCCGGGGCGAGTCTCTCTGCAGCATCAGGTCACGGCTGCTGCTCAATGGGTCCTTGCGGCCGAGGCCCCAGAGCTGTTCTAATATCTGCTTGTTTTGATCTGCGGCTGCCTAATATTCTTCTCCTCCCGAGCTGCCCGCTTGTCGCTGCCCAGCACTGCAACAATAGATTTACAATTATTTATTGAATAATGAAATTAATATTTATCATGCCATTGCTAACTAAGGCTTGTATCCCCTAGTGGGAAAAATAGATTATCACATGACCAGACTCCAGAACAGTGTATAATTGTATAGTGTGGAACAGCTGTATCCAATTCTGCATACCTGGCTTTATATTATAAAGTTCTTATAATATAAAGCCAGGTATGCAGAATTGGATATAGCTGTGCCACACTGCAGAGTGTTCATGTTCTTCATAATATTAAGAAACTGACCTAAAATCATGATTTTGTATTGCTTTAGAAAAAATGTGACCTGTCCCTTTAAGAAAAAGTATCGGTAATCGTACTCGGCCTTAAAAAAGTGGTATCTGTGCATCCCTAGTACATACCATATAGTTGTACTACGGATCATTTAACCCATTCATGTTAGCAGTGCCAAATTGTAAATCTATTGCTGCAGTGCATTCTATATGTAGTACATAGTACATGTACAGATTCCCTATTCACTGCAGCAATAGATTTACAATGATCCCCTGCTAACATGAATGGGTTAAATGATCTGTAGTACAACTACATGTTATGTACTATTATGTACTATGGATAATGCTTTAACCTATTCATGTTAGCAGGGGTTATTTGTAACTCTATTACTGCAGTGTACGGGACATGTGTGCTGTATATGTACTATGGATCATGATTTAACCTATAGTATTCATGTTAGCAGGGCAGAATTGCGAGCGCCTCCCACAAGCTGAGCTTCGAGACGCGATGCAGCGTTCTTGTCCAGCGCAGACTACAAGAGGCACCTCGTGAGGCAACAGTTATTGGAGTGAAACTGTGAGTGAGGGAAGCTGGGACAAGGCTTGCTGTAAATCTATTGCTATAGTGCACTGGACGTGTGTAATGTATATGTAGTACATATATACAGCACACACCTCCACTATACTACAGCAAGAGATTTACAATTCTCCCCTGCTAACATGAATAGGTTAAATCATGATCCATAGTACATAACATGTAGTTGTACTATGGATCATTTAAAGTCACCTGTCCCTTTAAGAAAAAGTATCTGTAATTGGTATCGGCAAGTACATGAGGGGAAGTACTGGTACTTGGTCTTGAAAAAGTTGTATCGGGACATCCCTAAGTAAAATAATAGTTTAAAGATGGGCTGACCTATTTATCCAGAAGCGATATGCAGATATTTCATATATTTTACTTTTTGATACTCCAAAAAACAATGCTAAAAAAATAGCTCAATGCCTCATCAATGTTCCTTTCTCATACCATCTGCTCATGTGTTTCTAATTGTTTACCTTGTCATCAACCATTTGTCTAGTGCTCCTGTTTTGTCTGTTTAATACCCATCTGCATGTATGAGATGTGTTTACGTTTGGGTGGGTCTCATCAGTGTTTTAAGTTATTCCAACAATAAATGTATATATGAATAGAGGAATCTGTTTAATCCGTTTACAATTCATTTACAATCAAATGTATATACTTTTGTTTGTTAGTATTAGCAAAATGTAGGCAACAAGTACAATTATTAAACAAACTGGTCATGTTATCAAACATTACAACTGTGCCTAAAATTGAACTTCAGACAGATATACAACGAAAAATACACAAATTAATGCACCTCTGTATTCATTAATACATCTGTGATAGAAGAGTGGGCAAGCAGAACATACACAGAGATCAAGAGTGGTTTAGGGGTCTTGGCCAAGGGGTTATTTATTGAGTGATTCCATAAGCAGAGGGTTGGTGGAGGGGAGACACCCGCAGGGGCAGCAAGGGATTAGGCCAGGTTGACAGAGCAAAACAATGGACATTTGGTAACTTCACAGGGCTATAATCCAGGTCACAGCAAGGGACAAGCAGTAACACAGCGCAGCGATATGGAAATTCAAAGTAAGTCCAATGTCACAGGACATCAATTCAGGGCATAGCTAGGGATAGATAAAGGCTGCAACAGGGGATCTAAATACCCAGAGCCCAGCATGTAGGTGGTGTAGACTGGTGGGATCTATGTGGAGGCCCCCTTGGATGAAGGATGGCAGATGCCCAGGCAGATTTTCTTCCCACATGTAGTTGGTGTGGAGTGGTGCAAGGAGCTTGGGGAGACTGTGCTGGGTCATGTTGAAAGTTGGGGGATGTGGTGGCCCATGACAACATCATTAACTATATTTTTCAATGGAAGCAGCGTGAGTACCTGAATTTGACTTGGCATCAGTTTCTTGCAGTCCCTATACAGCGATAACAAGTAACATGCTTATAGGATTAGGGCTGCAACAACTAATCAACATAATCGATTATAATCGATTATTGAAAAAGTTGTCAACTTTTTCAATAATCGATTAATCGGCTTCCGATCAGTTGGCCCTGTTCACGACTACACACACGCTGAGCCCCTGCACCTCCTCCCCAACTCACACTCACCGCTGCCAGACCCGCCCGCCCGCATCCACGCTCTACATGCCGCACCTCCTTCCCGCCTCACACTCACCACCCGCCCACATCCACGATCGGCACAGGGACGCGTGGAGATGTAGTAAGGAGGAGGAGGTGTGGGAGGATGACAGTCGCCGATAGACAGGCCTGATCTCAGGAGCAAGTTGCTGGAAGACTGCTCAGGTAATCCTGCACTTTCCCACACATGGTGCTCTATAATGTATTGCTGGGATTTGTATTCCTCTATAGCCGATGGTACATTGTGCTGTATATTATACA